>NW_025776546.1:0-141453 GCF_021130785.1 Homalodisca vitripennis
TCACATAAAGTAATCCGAACTGGTGGGCTTCATTGACACTGTGACACAGCATTTTAACAGTAGCTTAAAGGAAAACTGTGAACATTAACCTGCCTCAAAGATCCATTCTACCCAGACCAAAATGCGAAAAACAACACAACAAGACTTCTATATCGCAAAATCGTGCAAACGATTATATTAAAATAATGCATATAGTTAAAAATGATTTCTCCATTATACCGAAAGCAGATTGGGAGTAGGTAGGATTTACCCCTAGGCTGCGATGGGTTTTTTCAGTTTTACGTAAGAATTGTATGTTCTTCATTAATACAACAATGAAAACTCATGTATTGGACTAGAAATATTTTAGAACGAAAGTATATGACAAGGCCCTAAAAGTATACGCATTTTGACCCAATGTTGATTTTCCGAGGCCTGTGTATTTTGTATTTTCTCGATCAGTTAACAAGGCAAAATCAGCTGTGCCGTTTGAAATATAATATTTTTTGCATCAGAAATTATCTTAGCCATTAACACTTAAATAATATATACCAGATTTACGCCTGCTTCCGTTTCGAAAATATCACAGTACTCAATTATATTACATTATAAATGCTTTAACTAAAGAATATGAGGATTTTTATTTTGAAAAACTGACTATATATTATAAATAAATATTAATGAATGAATGAATGTGTATCTAAGCGTCATTATAGAGTACGGATTGGCCTATTCGTCAATTGTTTATTTATTCATTGCACTACGAGGAATGTTTTTAATAAAGATAACAATATACACGCGGTATTATAAATTCAAAACAATAATGAATATAATACGAAAATCTATACAAATTAAATCGACAGTAAACAGCAGTTGAAGCAAAGTTAACCAAAGAGGCAAAAAACGTTTATGGGATTTAAATTCAAGAACATATTAAACATACAGTCCCAGTCGTTGTTTAATTCAGAGTTGAAAATATAATATAACTATGAACTTTTTACTAAAGATTTAATTAACGGATTACAAAATTAGATTGGCTGAAAGTAAACGCTTTGACCGACGTAGGTTTCCGAGACTTTTGTATAAGTTTTCTTGATCGGGTGTTAAAATTGGCAAACAAAACTGAGTCGTCAGAAATATAATATAATTGAAGCAGAAATAAATGCTATTTTACTAAAGAAATTCTAAAAATAACTAGTAAATATTTGCTCAGGTTTTGTATTTATTAACCTTAGGCACTTTTATAATAAATACATAAAGTGCAAAGCCCACGATTAAAAGCATGTTGCATATGCAATTTTATAATCACATTCTTGCTTATATAAAAATTCTAATCTTGAAAGAAAAATGTGAAATAAAACCTCCCTAAATCAGATAACGATTGTTTTGTTATTTATTCTTTTAGATTAAATAAATAATATATATATTCAATAAATATGTTGACCTTAAATATTAAATGAAAATTAATTGTTATCAAATAAAATTGCCAAGAACTGCTAGTAAAAATATAAATATTCTTCTTTATGAAACGTATAGGATTTTATTTTTCTCGAGTTTACCGAGTTGTTTCTGTGGTCAAGCGAGTAAATTCTCCACCCAAACGAGTTATTCTCGGTTATAAAGAATGATTTCTTGATTCTGCATAAAGTTTTCTCAATTCATGCTAGTGATTTTTAAATGCCAGCAATTTATTTCAACGACGTTTACGTATACACATTTGATTAATTCGTGTGTTTAAAATGCACCGTCGCGTCGCTCAAAGTAAAAATTGCGATATAAAGAAACTACTTTTCGAATTTATTGAAAATAAGTCTATTGTTGTGAACTATTAAATAATAACCTATTTATTCTATGAAAATATTTATGCATACTTGTTTTCAGTAAACGCCTTAAAACGTTTTGATACAGCTAATAAAAATATACGCCTATTACGTGTAAGATATATCCATATTTTATCTTAATAATACCCAAAAAATTAATAAATGCCAGTTATATAAAATTATTATCTATATATGTACAAGTTATACTAATATTTAATATAAACACTACTTAACGTAAAACGTTTAAGCTTTACTATAAATGTGTCAAAGGAAGCACAGATACAGTCAACGTGAAAGTTTTATAAGAAGACTTTCAGACGTGTCGGAACACGTGAGTTTCTATTACACGCACGTGATGCCCAGCTTGTCTCTTGCATCCTAGTTTGTGTATTTATATACGCTATATCAATAACGAGTGTGGTTTGTAATTTATAAAACTCGCGTAACAAATACTTAAAAATAAAATATAACAATATCTATTTACGAGCTTCCATTCTTTTAAGGCTTTGTAAGGAATTAATTACCAGGGTATGATAATAAAACAGTGAATAGGATTCTGCACAATGTGCCTTTGTACCTGATACCCTGACTAATAAGTAAGTAATAATATCTCTGATGCCTCAGTTCGTAATATGTAATATTACATTTATTAGTGAGCCATCTCTAACACCTAATTATTACGTTTTGAGATATGGCCAATAATCTAAACGTATGGACCAGAACAAATACCAGAATATACAAATTAGTTTAATGGCTTATTGCTGCATGTAAGTATAACTATATCTTTACTTTTAATTACAGTTTTCATTCTACTAAAACAACTGATAATTTTACATAGAAATACAAAATACTAGAATGCATTGGGCTCTGTAACACGATCAGATGATAAATGCCACATTTCCTATTTCTAGAGTAAAAACACATAAAAACATAATTTAATCAGTACGTTTTTAGGTGTATTTTTTATTAATAGTATGCTTAGAAATTCTAATTATATCTTAGTATTGAACATATCAAAATTGTGCGCAATCTTCAATTAGTTTTGCGTGATTGTGTGTCATTCTTCTAAAAATACAAAAAAAAATCTTCAAAAAGTTCATTTTTATCATGAATATTATGTATAATTATTTACGTATTTATACTTATGTAATTTTTTTTTAAATATTTTTCAGAAAGATGAGATGAGAATCACATAATTTTAGACTAATAAGGAATAATATAAAATATCATGTCAAATAGGGTCTGCTGGATATTGATTTTTAAACAATAATAATATAGCATATACATCATAGCTTGAGACAGGGAACAAACTTATTAAAACCCTTATAATTATGTTTTATTTCACACGTTTGTGTCCTTAAATATATGTGTTGGTGTAATGAGACAACAAGAGTTCCTTTTAGCAGTAGTAGTAGTCGTGACGTTATAAATATATGGACAGGTGAAAAGTAAGCAGCGCTTTACATAAAATATTATTTTATATCCATGGAAACAACGTAACATTTTTATTTTTATTTTTATTAATAATTTCATAAAGTGTTATGTCGCTGCATTTTTCAAAATTCGCTCAATTCACAGTTAGTCACCGAAGTAGCACCAGGAACACGACGTGATGGCCAGAAGCAGAACCAGGACCAGGACTTACAAGGTATGAGTTACTTTAATTCAATATAATTCATCAGTTTTTACTATTTCTCGTTACCCAAAGCAGTTTACATCCTAGTTTTAACGAGTATTATTCACAACCCAAAGTACCAGAATAGTTCATATTTCGTGCTAACAGAAGTACATAATTCAATTTATTGTTATGTTTTAAATAAAAGACAATAATTTGGTGCTGTGTTTTAATCCTCAGTAACCAAAGAGCACAGAGAGAATCAGTTTTACATTATTTAGTAACCGAAACATATATTACAAGTTTTCACGTTGTTTCATCAAAAAAAATATATATAGCTGGTAATGAGAAACATGTTCTTACTCGTTTTTTCCAGCAATATTTCTAGCATTTCTAGTAAGTAAAAATTTTCGTAACGAGTTGAAATTAGTCAATGATTTTTATTTTATCATATTAAAACAATAACTCATTTTTGTTTTATTGGTATAATTTCAATAATTAAAAGTTTGGTCCCAAAAAGTTTTGGCATAATATATTTTAGAGGTTTAACTCATTGTATTAGTTACTAAAATTCACGCCAGAGCTCTCTTTTACAGTACAAGATGTAATAACGGGAAAAGTAAAATTTTACAGTATTATGAATCCCCAATTAGTTTCAAAAATTAAAATTATAAGCACACAAACATTAACATTTTTCTCCGTAATTTATAATAATTTAATTTCTGTTTCATCAAAGAATTAGAATAAGTAGTTTTGGAGATTAATGCGTCAGCTTAAACACGCCAAGCACACATTTAAGATATACATGTGAGTTACACAACAGCATCAGTGCAATACTTCAATACAAAAGGCAGAGCTCCCAGTGGCTCACACAATACTCTCCCGAACCCCAAAAAGTGCACATGAGCAAGTCTCGTATCAAAATAATGCTGATAGTCTTCTTTGAAGTTCGAGGAATCGTCCATTTGAGTTTGTACCGCCAGGAAAAAACGTCTTTTTATCTGGAGGCGCTCGAGACTGAAACGCCGGATCGTCCGCGTCCGGCCTGATATTAAAGTCATCTTCAAGCTCCACCAAAGATGCCCCCCGCCACACGGCATTCTTAGTTGGCCAACTACCCAACCCAGAACAAGACCCCTTGGTGCCCCAATCTACTTACAGCCCTGATATAGCTCTGTGTGATATTTTTGTTCCACTGGCTGAAGAGAGAGCTGAAGGGATAGCAATGGGAGAAGGTGAGAAACATCCGAGCTGAAGTTATAAGAGTACTGAGAGGCGTTCCGGTATAAGAGTTTCATGGTGCTTTCCAAGCGTGCTAGAATTGTCTACGCTGGTGTATTGATGCAGGAGGAGACTATTTTGAAGTATTTTCAACCATTTTTATCAATATGATGATTAATTTTTTTTTCCAGATAATGATTCATTATTTTCATCATGCACCGTGTATCCTCAATGTCTCATCAGGTGCACAACTAAGGGCACTATGATTTTGACACGATCAAAAAGCGCGGTGGAGCTACTGAGTCTTCAATAACGTAGATAAGATTGGAAGGGCTGATTCAATGTGTATGTTTGAGTTTAGGTCGAGTTTCACCTTCCTCTTAGTGCAGCGTCTAAAATATGATGATGATGTGGCAGACTTCTTAAATCTCGACTCATGTTCATCGAAAGCGATCCAAAAATATTTGTTGACGAAAACAAAGAAAGTTAAAAGGAAACCCCCGCATCGGTTTAACACTTTTCACAGCCTCACTGAATCATCCTTCTCACCTTAGCTGTGTACTGTTTACAAGATTTTATTGCATGTAAGATTTGCTTGTGTGGAAGACGGGTCGATTTCAGTTGCTCCACGTAAGAGAAAGGTAAACTGGAGCTAAACTCAACACTCACCATAGAATCAGCTTTTCTAAACTTAGCTGTATAACTGTGTTTGATTTTAGTGCAGGTCAATCGTACGGTTTTGGCAGAGCGAATATGTTTTTGGTTCTTATTTGCATCCATGATAAGTGAATTGTTAAACATTTCAGCAAACTGTGTAATATCATGTGATATGTTAATGGCCACATTTATTAATAGAGTTAAAAGGAAATCTTAATATATTGTGCTCAAAGTTGAAAGTTTCTGCCACTCTATCTGCCACTCTATTTCTGATATTTATAAATGATTTATTAGAACTCGGTTTTAATGGCAAGGCTAGTGCCTTCGCCGACGATATTGCCTTCTTTTATTCCCAGAAGAATACGGAATTATTATAATAGCCAAATTAATGATGATTTGTTTTATTTTTAAAAAATTGGTGTCTTACAAACAAAAATGCTTGTAAACGTTGAGAAAACAAAATATGTAAATTTTGGTTTTAATGATTTCAACTTTCATTCTGAATTTGGTATTTCACGAATTTACTTGCAGAGGCGACGTAAATCTATGTAATTGTAAGCGAATTGAAAAAACAGGATAATTTTAAATATTTAGGAGTCATTTTTGATCGGAAGCTAACATGGGAATAAGCACGTAACAGTTTTGCAAAGAAAATTAAAATCTTTCAATTAGAAAAATTTTACTTTCTACGAAATTTTTGTGACGAACATTTGTTACAAACTCTGTATTTTGCTTTGGTCGAATCAAGACTACAATATGGGTTAGTTTGCTTAGGAAGTACTTTTAAATATCTAATAGAGAAATTAAGAGTTGTGCAAAAACCATTTTATAAGAATTATTTCTCATAAGAAAAGACGTGATAGTTCTTTCCCAATTTTTGCTAAACTTAAAATACTACCTTTGCAACATCTATTTGTATTTAAGGTACTTAGGCTATTTTACATTAAAAGTGGTAATTTGGGAACTACGGACTTAAATTACGGTACTAGAAGCAGAGACCAGAAGAATGTTTCGACTACCAAAAGTCAATAAATCAATCGTAAAGCAGTCTTTTATGTACAATGGGCCGAAACTATTCAAATAAATTACCATATGAGTTGAAAAATTGCCGTTAACGATAAGTTTTTTTATAGGAAATTAAAAGAGTTTTTTACTGACAATAGAGGATTGTTTGTATATTTTTCAAATAAAATTTACTTGTACAAATAAAGACTGAATAAAATAAAAATAATAAAAACCATGTAAAATAAACGAGGATTAATTTTAAGTTTGTTTGAAATGTTATGTAATCTATTATATCATTATTATTTTATTATTGAATCTTAATTATTTTTGTGTACAAAGTTTATTTTATTTTAATTTCATTTAAATTGCTAACCAAGTTTTATTTTTATTTAATGTAGTTCATTCTCAACATAGAAACTTATTTTTATGATATATAAAGGAAAAGTAGTTGTGTGTAAATAAATAAAACTATTTTTAGAGTAAAAGGTACAAGTTGTTACTTCAGAAAGATTTTAGTTCGGTTTTAGATTTGGTTCTGAGTTTAAGTTCGTAGTGTTTTAGATAAATAGTAGTGATAAGACTTATGTGGACGCCACAGAGAGCAGCCCGGCTGATACAATTGAAACTTTTATCTGGACACAGATAAGATACTTGTAATTTAAGTACTCGCACTGGCCACACTAACTTGTAAAAGTGGTCAGGTCTTTCCAAAGATTTGTATTTTGTTAATGACTGTACATTATTTGCTGTTGGAAATAAATTCAATTCTTCAATTCTTCAATTCTCCAAGTTACTGGAAATATATGATTCCATTGTATCCCTATGTTGTAATACCCTCGATTGCTTACCAGAAGTTTGATCTCAGTAATGATATAAAACACTGCATGAGGTTTCTACAAGGCTGTAATCATTATTAAATTATATGATGGTGCTGTCCACAGGATATCTCCTAAGTGAAATAAGCTATTGAGTTCAAATTTTGCTTGCAAACCCAGTGAGACCTATTGTATAAGACGTAATAAGTTTGAAGAATATTATAAAATATTTGTGTTAATTTTCTCAATATTTACGTATAAAGGAGTCTGACTTCACTCTCCTGTCCAGTTTTTAAGCTACCAATCAACAACGAATGAAGTCTACAGTGAAGTGATATTTCACAATATAAGCCTACTGTTTCGTTGCTATAACTGAAATTTTTTAAAAGTAAAGGAATTATAGTTTTAATATCATAATCCTATACACTCATCTAGTGTGGCGTATCGGACCGATTAATATTATTTTCTACTGAATAATATCATAAATATAGGCAATATTTTTACAATTACAAATTTGTAATAAATGTATAATTTTTGTAATTATGTATCGTATGCGATCGAAAAACCTGGCCAAAAGTACCATTCCAAAAAAAAACGTTTTCTTAATGTTATTAATGGTAATGTCATCATCCCAAGTTAAAAATCCTTAATTACAATGCAAGTTTCTTACCTCAGCTTCCAAGAACTGACTGAGAAGGTATTAATGTAACATCTTTTGTACACTCTTTCTTAAATGCAATATTTTAGGTGTTTAAATTCAAAGCATAACTGTACATCGTAAATGATGCATTAGCTATGATTGTTTAAATGTATAAATATAATAATACTTATTCCTTTGAATAACAAAGCATGCAATAAAAGGACATAATAATATATATATATATATATATAATTTAAATAAAAATTTAATGACAAAAAGTACTTGCTCCATTTTGTAAATAAAAAATAAATGTAAGGTACTAATTTAGTAAACAAAACTTTTTTGAACATTTAGTAATACGTCATCCGAGACTAAGATATTTTTGTATATTAAAACTTGGTCAACACACAAGTTTTTGTACTAATTGTCACATTTAAAGCCCTTAATCGGTTTAAAGTGAGTTGCAATAGAAAAATATGTCCGAGAATTAAAATTATAGAAGTATAAAATCAACGGCTAGTTCTCTTTGTTGTTGCAGGGTTGTGTAGTATTAAGTAATTGATATAAACCCTTAGTTCAAGTTAGACCAGGGCACGCTGGGAACATTTATTGACCAAAGTTAGAGTAAAACAAAAATTAGTATGGAAGTGTATTTTACAAAGAATAATTTACAGATTTAAATTGTCGTAGGTCATCCTTTATATAAATATAAGAACTGGAAAGGTTTGACAATTTCTGTAATAAATACTTGGCTGAAAAATGGCTAATTTAGTCCTTTTCCATCTCGTTGTCTGAACGGTGATTACTATCACTTACGTGTCTGATCGTTATTATTAATTGTTGTTAAATGTTTTAAATAAAACAGTTATTTTTCATAAACATATCGCTTCATATTTTTAGTACTTATTTGTAATTCTTTTGTTATATCCCGCACCAATTCAGGTTTTGGCTGATTATCGATTTCCATATTTGGAGAATAGATGTTCCAATTTTACAAAACTAAAGGCTGTTTGCTTATACTCGATAAATGCTTTAGTCATCAGAGCATAAAATAAATACAAACGCAACTTCTGGTTACGTCTACAATAATTATTATAAAAGAACGTCAACAAGCGTAGGATAAAATATGGAGATTTTCCTTGAAAGAATCCAGTTTGATATGTCCCCGACAGATGCAAACATCCAAAATATACTTCTAATCAATGGAAACAACGGAAGAAAAGTTCGGGGTATTTACATAGTTCTGAATTATTCAAAACTGTAATCAAAATTCACTCTAATCGCAGCACTCCGGAAAACCAGCGAACAAGGAACACGATGTGAGGCCTCATGGAGAGGACCAGGACCTACAGTGAGTTATTTTTATTGTTTATAGATCATAGTTTTCTGCTCTCACTATCTCTTGACATCCAAAGTACGTAGTCTACATCCTAGTTTTATTGAAAATGTATCACAGCACAAATAACTTTCTTAGTTAATACATTATTGATTATAAATAAATAATAATGTCCAAAAATTATAAAAATAACATAATTAATATTAAAAAGAAATTTATGTTTTTGATCTTTTCACTATTTTTATATCTTGCACTAGTATTGATTACTATGCAAAATAAATCCCTTTGTACCTGCTACGTAAAAGGTACGGTATTTTTTTTTTTACATTTTGGTTTTGAGCTGTTTTTAATTTCTCATATACCTAAAGCGTGCATGCTGAATCGGCTTAATATTTTCTAATGTATTCAATAATCTTATGTATTTGAATCTGAAATAGTTCATAGTACCATAGAATTGTTTACGAAAACAATCTCTTAGCTATGTCTCATAGATATCTTCCTGTATTCGGTAGTAGCATAAATATTAAACATAAAGTTGATAGGAGTTTTATAATGAGTAATACTAAAATGGACCGACTAAATCATAGTTACTTCTATACTATCTCTTGGCATCCAAAGTGATGTATAATATGAATTTAGTAAAAACTTAATATAGGTTCATACACATACGGAAGTAGCCTAATGATTTTTTTAAAGAAGGTGTATTTACCCGTTAATTTCCTATTGTATTAACAAGATTAGGAGTTACACAAAAGTATCATGGCCTTATAAAGTATCATAAAATGAGTTTGATTCATATTCCAACTGAAGCATAATTGCATCACCAATACCGCATAGTTTATTCATCTATTGAAGCATGGAAAATGTATTTTAGTAATTTAATAGCATTTTCCGAACACATAAGTTAGTTCACATAGCAGGTCAATTGTAAGAAGGACTTTATCATCATAAAATAAAGTTCAATATCACTTGTGAGTAATCAAAATTCCGGTTATCGAGAACATCTTGGTTTGACCACACTCGTATAATACCTCGCCCATTTTCTTCAGAGATTGTAAATCGCAATGTCAAAACTTTCCAAATAATCAAATCTGTGAAGTACCAATACAGCTGCTAAGTCTCCAGACCACCAACGTGCAGCTGATACCTGAACGTCATCACATAGCTCAGCTCTTCACATTGCCTCATGTTCTTCATTATGTTATGTTTCTGGTTTATTACAACCGCAAAAAAAAAAAAAAAAACAATATCTCGTAGTAAAATGACAGTCATTCAAAAATAAACAAAGCAGTATTATTGATTGTCACTACTACTTTGCAGTAACTGAAAATACTTGACATAGGAACAACTATTTACTATATACGTTTATAAATACTTTTTATACTAGATGTAACGTCATTGTTACGTAATGTCTCCCTGAACTTGATTAATAAATTGTCATATTAGGCGCTAATGTCCTTTAAATGTATAAAAAATGTAATAAGTATTAAAGACTGTTTATTTTCCATTAAAACCAAGTAATTAGAATTTGGTCAAAAATCTAACAGAAAACATTTTTTTTTTATTAACGTGAGTCGTTTATCATGGTTTCAATAGCACAATCAGCATAGTTTATTAAATTAAGCTAATTCTCCCTTCTTTTTATTTGTACGAGTTTATCAAGTGTTACAACTCTCTGATTGGTCTCTCTAAAATAAAAATCTACCTTTGGATTCAATCTTTGTTTAAATTCTTTTATTGACGATGGATAGTTTCTAAGGATAACAGGTTTCAGGTAATTTGCCATATGTATATGTTACCAAATGTATAAAATAACGTTTCGTTGATTGAAATATATCCTCTTCGTCAGTTGGGGACGTTATTAATACATAGAAAAATAAATAAAAAAAGGATCGGAAAAATGGTTCTAAGATTCCTAAAAGGTGCTTGGAATGCGGGCCAGGTGTTTTCACAGCACATAATGCCATCCTGAGCACGAGTACGACAATCAACAATCACACATCTAACCAACACATGCTGAAGTGTGATGATAACACGGAATTTCGATATCGGATCTTTAATCGGCACCGCGTAGTGTCATCTGAGTCAATGAAACAGTTAAGACGATGTTCAGGAGTGGGAAAGAGATAAAGGAAAGCCGCTTCCGGCTCTGTTTTGGTCCTAGGACCATAACACTAACGTCTAGGACAGCTAGATATTATCGATAGGAATAGTATTGTTATGGATAATATAGATATTATCTATAATTATAATCGGATTATATGACACTCAATAAGAGTACTTTTCCCCATACTTACAAGCATTATCAGATACATGAAAAGTGAATATTACAATATCGTGTGTGTTCACTGTGCACTCAATATAAACTCAGGAACTACTTGCTGCTTTGCTGCTGACAGTGCAATACGGAAGTTCCCTCTGACAAAGTTTAACGCACTTCTGTTTGCAACACTAAATGAGTCCACTGTTATAATCTTGTGCTCTCTAAGCTAAACCGTAACTACAACAAAAGAATGACTGTTGTAAACTTGGCTATAACTAAACTGCGTCAAAATGAGTAAGCTTGAACTATATTCAGATTTATATACGAGTAGTCCGATATATTAAGATTTAGCTGCTGTTTATTTTTAGTGTTCGAATCTAATATAATCTGTTTATTTGATGTAAAGTAATAATAGTCCAAATGATTACCGTGGATTAGAGTCAACAATGGTTATCTTAGTATGTTAATTATTTTAAGTAATCACAATATTAACATTTATTTTTCACTTAAATCCATAATAATCCAAATTATGTTCAATACAACAATCGGTCCTTTTGGTACCTATAGTAATAAGCTGATAAATTTTAATATAAAAAAGTAAATAAATGAATATCCTAAAAATCTGTTTTTCTATTTAATTGTAAATTTTTTACTTACGTACATATGTTACTTAAGCTACGAGAATAACCAATTCTGAAAACAGATCTAGTGAAAAGCATTCAAAAAAACTACTTTTGTGTTGTTTAATATTTCAACGTTATTTTAAAACAACAATTGTTGTTGCTCAAAATTAAGTTATAGCATATTGCAATTATTTTATACTATTGTGTATACAAGCACCATTATCGAACTTTTGTTTCTCGTATTTAATATAAGCTTTATGGAAAATTTGAAGTCTATAGAGTTCTTCTTGATAATTGTTGGTATTTTATTTTTTATTATTTTCTAAACTAATATCTTACTCTTAGTAACAACTTAGTATTGTCATTAAAAATAATTTTATTTTTTTAATTTAAGAATATATCGTAAATCAAAACCACCTCCTTTCATAATATTATCCAATCAGCGCCATCATGCTAAACCCATGACTACGGGCATTCGAGTGATTAACGTCTAAAGCTGTACATACTATTATACATATTGATTAGTACGGGCGATATACAATATTGTATATGTAATATCAGTTTGTTTACGTATTTCGTATTGCTTGAACATTATAAGTAAATTATTAAGAACTTTTCTTCGATATAATTATTAATTATATCTACCAAAATTAATAAATTATGAATAAAAGCTTGTTGAAAATTGGTTGTGAAGAAATTATCCTTATTTAAGTATTAACCCATTAAAAGCCCAACGGGTCGTTTTCGACCCATTTAAATACGTGTAAACCATTTTGTAGTAAAGCGTACTATTCCGTCTGTGATGTTTTTGTTGGAAAGTGTACTAGTCTATTGACCTTGAGAAAAGGTTTGGGGCCTCTTCCCCCACCCATACTACTAATCGCAGTCTGCTACATTGAGAGTTGCACAATACATCATGTCTGCTCCACTTCACAGGTTAGTTTTATACATACCATGTCCTTTTCAAAACATATCTAATAAGTGAATAAATACATGTAGTAAAAAAAATGTTTATTAGTGAGATTCACGAAACTTACTGACTTTTTACTATTACATGACAAACTATTAGTGGGTCGAAAACGACCCGTTGGGACCAAGCCCATAGCATAGGCCTAACCTAAAACCTAGCATTGAATCTTTTTTCAAGTTTGTAAGTAAAAAGCGCACGGTGGTAAATTGAAATCAATATGTATACACATTATACATAAAACATTATTAACATTTATGTTATCTGCTTTTTCAACAGAAAATGTTTTTATTTTATTTTGAACTTATTGGGTTATTTCTGGATCAAACAGTCCGCTTACGCTAGCTGAGATCTTAGAAGACTTGGAAGACGCTGTTTCAGAATACACCGCAGCTGATATCTATATATGTCCTCCCGACAATGATGACCCTCACAATATCACAGATGAAGAATCTGGAGAGGAAGATTCTAATGACCCAGACCGAGTGTGGCCGTCGTTCAGCTCCAAGCCGAGGCAGAGATTTCAATTCGAAGTAATTGAAAACGATGAAGATACACCAATTGAATTAGGTGATGAACGAATTGGGAATGACTGCTACAGGTACCGTCCCGGGCAAACCGAACAGAGAAATGCCCTTTAAATGACAATAAAAATTATGTATATTCGTGAAAGAGGGTCATTTGAAAGCTACATTGACAAGTCATAACATAGCAGCTGTCGCTTTGGAAAGATAACAGTGTTGTCACACTATTGTCAAAAGAGCATGGTGTGGCTCCTCTTGGTGAAGCTAAGAGATATTCAGTGACAGAAAGAAAGAAAGTTTCCATTCCTCAGCCATATCGTATTGCGCAATACAACAGGAATATGGGAGGTGTCGATCTAATGGACAATAATATATCGAACTACGGGATAGGCGTTCGTGGAAAACGGTGGTAATATCCCAATCGTTCTCTGGCTTTTTGATTGTTGTGATGAGCAACACTTGGTTTCTGGCTCGCTCTCAAGGAGTTACTTTGGACAGTCTGTTTCCAAAGAAGTGTGGTCCAGGCTTTACTTCAAAAATTTGGACGCGCTCCTAAAGCAACTGGCCCAACAAGAGCACTGAAAGGGCTTCAAACCCACTCCGTAGTGACCATGGAGGTTATCTTATAGTGAAAGGTCAAAGTAGAAGAAGGTGTGTTCTATGTAAAAATAAAACTGTAAAAGCGTGCAAACGATGTGGAGGTCCCACTGCATGATACCTGTTTTGCAGATTTCCACAAAGAGTAATCATTTGTATAATAAACATGTCTTTCAAATGTGTTTGTAAATAAAGTCTCCACTATATACACTTGATTGTGTTTTACTAAGGCCTTACTCCCAACGGGTCGTTTTAACGACCATGTTAAAAAAGTACCAAAATTGTTTAAAATACATATTCTTTTGGTCATATTAGTGTAAATTAGATAAGGAAAAATTTATTTTTTATAGTGAATAAATTATTTTGAGAAAAAAAAGTTTTTGGGCTTTAATGGGTTAAACAAGTGTTTAATAATTTATTATATAACATGAAAAAAAATTGGCTTAGTTACACCACTTAATGCTTAAGAATGCTGGTTATAATGATCTGTGGTTTGTTAGATTCTTCCCCGCCCCGATTAGTCGAAATAGCTTTTAAAATATTGTTGTAGTTTAACTAAAAAAATCAGGTAAATAGACAAAGGTTTTGAAGTGATATTATAGATTGTAAGATCCTGTTAAATGTAACAACTGTTCTGTCCAAACGTTTGTTTTATGGTCAGCACAGCTACTTCGTAACTTAATTTTAAACCACTATTTTCATTTGTTTATATTACGTAGTGAAAAGAATAGAGTAACCTTGATTGAAACAAAAATTCTTATTTCTACCTATTCGTATAAAAGCGCCGTTTAGAAACATTAAAATATGATATTGCATCTTTTCGAGATCAGGGACATATAGGCTGGAAAAAAAAGCTATTTGGTGTACCCAGTATCTATATTTTACTATTTAGACCTACGTTTAGTTCAGATTCCATGAGTCCATGTCTGTGACAGTGTTAGATTTCAGACGTTGTACTTAAATTGGAGGTAAAATGGAGATAATCACATTGAATCAAACCTTCCCACCACCACAGCTAACGTAAATGTGATGTGTAAAATATAGGATTTACCTTACCTTACCCTTTGTTTCATAAATACACCAAGGATTTAATTTCATTGGCTTAACACAAGCGAAGCTATTAATTAAGGCAATAATGTGGTCTTGTATGTCTACTATTAGTCTGAAAATATATGAATTCGAGAAACTAGCAGTTTTATTCAGATTTAGAAGTATGTGTCTGGAAGCAATGTGACGCGTAACAGGTTTCGCTGAAGTCACATGCAAAGACTATAAAAATCATAACCTGGGGACCAACGGCTTACAGGTGACTTTCAAACCACCACCAATGGGCCGGGCAGGCGGGCTGCTTGCAAGGACAGGATCGCTTTTGGTCACTAATCCAAGCAACAGCCACGCTCGATGTAGCTTGATTCGGTTATTTCACGATAACAACTGTACCCGCTACACTGGACCATTGGCTATTATTTTTTTCACATCTTAAAATTACATATGTCATTACATACTGTCATTTACCTGTTGCCATCATTGTTACCCATAAAGCGAATGTATGTTTGTTCAGTAACACTCATTGAGATCCCAAGGAGAAGTATGCATCATCGTCGGACTCGATTGTTTCTATATAGAAAGGAGCCTACATACTAAATTTTAAATTAATAGGTTAGATCGTCATCTAGAAATCATGCAGAGAAATAGACAGACACAACAGACAGTAATGGAAGTTTATAGGCCTTCAAGTGATATGCTTAAAATAATGATGATCCTTAATGAGAGCCTTAGGGATTTCTTGAATAAGCCAAAGTCCTCCACATCTTCTACATCTCCTTTGTAAATATATATATATATATATACGGGAAAAAGAGGCACTTTATGGTCCTGTGTTATACAGCAGGTCCATCAAGCCCACTATTTAAACCTTCATATAACCACATTATGAATTTTTTTAGCATACATTTATTTTTTATAACTTGCTTGATAAATGTATGCTCATATTTTTTATATATATAAAAACCTTTGGCCAATGCTGTAATGAGCGTTTCCATGTTGGTCCTTTTTTATACCACACAACTAAGCGACACATGTTTGATCCGCGGGTCGTGTGGTTGGTGGTGGGAGAAAGAGGGGAAGGGATCTGCATCTGCCTTTAGATTGTAGATTATTGAAAGGACCTATACTTGCCTTTCGTTAGTAAAACTGCAAGTCATAAAACATTTAATTTCACATATTTAATATAATTTTTAAGGTAATCCATAATATTACCTTAGGTGGAAAGTGACATAATTTTTTTGGATTAATCATGAATATTAAAACATAAAATGCTGTTTGCATCTGATCTGTGGCCTCCTTATTACCTACAGAAATTTATTGTATTTGATAATTATTAAGTATATATGGATCAGCTGACAAATGGTTTAGAGTTGGTGGATTGGTGTGACGTTTATCAGCAGATTAATGCATCGTTGGCCTTTGACGCGTTTCACAATAAATTAAATTCCATAATTGCAGATTCAAAGAGTGTCATAACAATTAAAAAATCCAACGTCGTTAAACTTAAGCCATGGATTAATTCAGCTACCTGTAGGCGTATTAAAATTAGAAAACATCTGTTAAAACAACTTAAGAAATATCCTAATGACGAGGAAAAACAGAAACAATTTAGGGAATTTAGAAACAAGCTGCAAAATGATATACGTGTTCTAAAAAATAACTACTATTCGGAACTATTAAATAAATTTAATGGTAATCCTAAAAAAAACATGGAGTATTGTTAAAGATATTACGGGCCAGACAAAATGCAATAATTTCTGCCATAAATTTAAATGTAAATGGTAATATAATTAATGACTCTGAAATAGTGGCGAATGAATTTAACAATTACTTTTTATCCATTGCTGGTGAACTAAGTAAAACAATTAAGAAACCAAATAATAATGACTATAATGATATTAAGAATTGCTTTAAGAAAAAATGTAGCACCAAATCAATGTTCTTAACCCCTGCAACCTTAGATGATCTCAGGATAGCAGTTGTTTCTTTAATGATTGGTACCGCTGCAGGCCTTGATGGTATTGGCACCTCACTGATTAGAGAAATGTACAATAATATTGCTAATGTTCTACTTTATATAATAAATCTTAGCCTTGAAACGGGGCATTTTCCAGACAAATTAAAAGAAGCTCTAGTTATACCAATTTTTAAAAAAGATTCTAGAACCTCTCATAGCAACTACAGACCAATATCTTTACTGTCCTCTTTTGCAAAAATATTTAAAAAAAATTATGAAACAAAAATTATTAAACTTTCTCCAAAATACCAATTTTTTTTTTAGTATAAATCAGTATGGATTCAGACAAGGTATGGGTACTGAAATGGCTTTGCTTGAATTCATGGATAAAGTGGGCAATGGGATCAACAATGGGAAAACAGTTTCAGGACTATTTCTAGACATTACAAAAGCGTTCGACACAGTGGAGACCATGAAATTCTCTTAAATAAATTATATGATTGCGGGAATACGAGGAACTGCATACAGATGGTTCAGTAGTTATTTGTGTCGGGAGGAAGCAGTGTGTTAAAGTCAGTGACAGTATAAGTCAATTAGGTGAAATTAAATATGGAGTACCCCAAGGGTCAGTTTTGGCACAACCTTGTTTTGATTTATGTAAACGATCTGTGTAACGGCAATCTTTGTGGTAGAGTGACTGCATTTGCTGATGATACCGCTTTGTGCTACGTTGAGAATTCATGGGAAGAGATCGAGGAAAAAAATAAATTTAGATTTAAAGAAACTGAGGTGGTGGTTTGCTGTAAATAATATGATTTTAAGCCCACAAAAAACTAAATATATAAATTTTTGCTTTAAAAGGACGGGCACATTTTTCAAATAAAATTATTTACAAATGTCTAGATTATATTAACAGTAATGTTCAATGTAATAAAGATTGTAGTTTAGTTTTAGAGGAAGAATCCCTGAAGTATTTGGGTTATGGCTGGATAGGAATTTAAGTTGGAAAACTCATATATCAAAATTAAAACAAAAACTTAATAATGTCATAAGAATATTCTATTTTTTGAAAAATGTTTGTGATAAAAAGCTCTTAAGAATGTTATATTTTTCCCTAGTTAACAGTAGACTGGAATATGCAATTTCGTGTTGGGGAGGGACGTACATCTCAAATTTAGAAACTTTAATTACTACGCAGAAGCACTTTATAAGAATAATTATGAATAAAACGAAAACTGAATCATCATATCCATTGTTTTTATGCTTGAATATACTGCCTTTAAGATACTTGTTTTTATTTAAAGTCCTAAAAATTTTCTTTATGAGAAGCCAAAACTATAAGCCTACAAATGAATATAAATTAAAGCTACGAAAACGCAAACGATTTATTAGTACCAAAACCTTTTAATACCTTTTTTACAAAGACATTTTTTCTATATGGCACCAAGAATGTTCAATCTGTTACCACAAACAATCAGAAATGAAAATTCGTTAAATGTATTTTTAAAACATCTTAAAAATGGCTTCCATCATTTGTAGATATTGAACCAATATTATTTAAGTTTGATACTTAAATGGTTAAGTAATAAAAGTTTTATTTCTTTTATCCCCCTCATCTAGTTTTATGGAAAATGTATTTATTCATGCAAAGACAAACATTTATTTATAATAATTAGTTATATTAATTTTGTAATTGTATTTTTTGACTCGTGTAATTGTATATATAGGCTCTTATAAATTATCTGAAATTATTTATAGTATTTCTAGCTAAGCGGAAAGTAATTATGATTTCAATTGGTGATTGTAAACTTGTATAATATATTGAATGTTTATTGTATTTGCTTGAGTTGCTGCTATATTTTTTTCAGTTAATTGAAAGTGTGTAAAATTCTCCAATCAGGCATGCCTGGGAGATTATATCTTTATTTCTCAGCTTTACCCTATTGTGTGCATGTTGTATTCATATGGTATAAGAATTATATTGTATTGCATGTAATTTTGAAGAAAATAAAGATTATTATTATTATATATTTCAATAAAGTGACATTTTCTAAATCATACGCATTATGCAGATTTTCAGTGAAAATTATTTTTCCATTTACAATTATAATTAGATATGGTAATGCCCATGTTTTAATGTAAATAAAATTTATTTATGCTATGCATTTTTTTCATAATACTGATTTATCAATTTTTTTAATGGGTTGCGTTCCTGTAGTGAATTTAATATAAAAGTTAATTGACAGTGGCTGGTTTACACACTGAGAACACTATGCTTCAAGCGTCTCAATTATTGCCGGGTAGTTGTGTAGTCAGCAAATCCGCGTAAGGATTGCATTGAAATATATAAAATTACATTTTTATTTTGCCAGAACACACAAATTTTATAGCAATCTTCAAAATATAATTAATTTTAAAATGTTAAACATCTACATCACATTGTCACCCTAACACACTAAAAGTCTTAGTCTTGCATTACTTTAGCCTATTCTGTGTATAGTTGTATTTTATTTAACAATCATACAATAGATTTCTTCCTCAAATTACATATTAAGTGATTGATTTGCAAGAAAACACGGAGTACTAATTTAAAGTTACTGAATGTGGGAATAAATATTTTTGAATTACACAATGAAATTGATATTACACATCAGAGATATCTCCACATAGCATAATATAAAACCATAAAAGGTAGCTATGGTCTGTTCACACTCTACATTCACAGATGTTAAAACCAACTCTTCGTTATACTCTGCATTAAAAGATAGCACATAAAAGCAACATAGATCTTTTCACATTCCAATTATGTATTAAGCATATCGGAGTTAGTTAATAATATACGAGGGTGGTCTGAAAATTTGCTTTCTAAACTTGAAGATGGCAGCTTCATTAACAAAAGCTACTGAATTTTGTCTGTTGACAGTTACTCAACAAATTAACGGCCTACTTTAGCGTGGTATATCCACATCTGACATATGGTTTGGGACTGTAGGGCAGCTGTTCTAAATACAAATTCGAACGTGTATTTAAAAGTCATAAGAAAGCTGTCCGAATCATTTCAAAATTGAACTTCAGAGATTCATGCAAAAACACATTCAGGAAGCTTGGATTTGCTGACTTTTCCCTGTCTCTATATCCTGGAGGTTGTCCTGTACTGCCGTTCTAAGTGTAACTTGGTTCAAGGCAGGGACGTTCACCAGTATGGGACTAGAGGCAGGGACAACTTCCGCGTTCAACAACACAGAATTGCAGCATTCGAACGTTTGCCGTCTGAGGTTGGTGTCAAGCTAATCAATAAGCTCCCTGAAGAGATCAAACAATCGAATGACAAAAAAAAAAAAAATATAAAACTCGCCTAAGACATCTTTTGGCCGGTAGGCCTACCTTTTTTATTTAAATATTTATTTGTGACGTTTGTATACAATTTTATAATTGTTTACAGCAATATTATATTATTATTATTAAGGTATCCAATGTATTATAGGTTTTCCCCATTTTCCGTTTGAAATGAAATAAATTTTGATCGGTTTTCAAGCATTATTTTATAAAATGCAAGCGATAATCTGCTCTCAACGATGCTGTACATTGTAATATGAGCTATTAGTTTGAACACTTGATTTATATTAAAGTACAGAAATGTGATTGTATATTAAAAGTGAGTTAAAGTTACAATTTATACTTCAATTTAAACAGAGTTTTGAGTTGTTTAAATAACAAGTTTTGTCTTAAATCTCGATTGTTATTTTATTTACATGTGCAATTTGATAAATGCAAGGGATAGGTAACTAGTGTACTGGCATGAGGTTAATATCGTTAAGAATCTGAAATTAGAAAACCACAGAGCCTAGTACTTGATATATAAAAAAATATAAATATAATTATAACAAATGCCTTTATAGACAACTTATGACGAGTATGGTTTATAACTATTCCATTCATAATTTTTACGAATGATTGTGAATTAATAGTGCCTAATGATTGTACAATGTACCATAAAATGTGTACTCTGTCTCACACAGTCAGTGCGTACAAGGCTAGACAGATCATACACTCATTCTTATTTAAGGAAGGTACACATATTCAGATAGACAGACGAGCAAGAAAGTTAGACAGACAGGCATACGCGGTCGCGCCAACCAAGTAACAGATTCGAACAGGAATAGACCATGAGGCGGTCTATAGTAATGATGAGTAAGCAAATTAATTTAACCAAACAAATAGAGCTCATAATTTTCTCATTAAAGAAAATTTTATTCGGAATTATTATTCTAATTTAATAAGTGTTCCATATCTTCCAAGATTTTTTTAATCTTCATTCCCAAGTTTAGAAAACGCTGCTAAAACGTCATATCTATGATAATATAGTAGTAACTATAATAGTCGTATTATGACTCATCATTAAGTTAAAATAACATCAAACAAGTAAAGTAGTCTAGCACTTCTACTAGGTAAGTTATCACTATAAGTAGGCTAAACCCTAACTATGAGGGGTGAATTATTTATCAATTTATTATTCATATGCACGCACATTATTACACACATCTGGTCAACACAATAATTGTTTTAATTTCATGGCAACAAATTATGAGTTCACAAGTTCATTGCATTACTGCGTCTATATCCGGGAGTACTAGTGAATCTCATACGGTATGGATACACTGTGAGGATGTAACAGACAGTACAACGCATAAATAACTAATTAACTTAAAATTACAAAGTGAGCCATTCTGAAGCCAAGGTTTAGACAAATTAAAAATGTATTTCGTTTTAGAGGTTTTAGTTGCCTACCTGGAAAATGAAATGTGTGATGAGTGGTGAAGATGCTGCCAGGCCAGCCGTCTGCTAAGTCATATCTGTAAATACATCATCAATATTATACTTAAAAAACCTAAAATATTAATAATAAGGTTCAGCTCCTGTAACCTCTTCTAACATTAGATCAACTTTACATAGATACGTATTGTCCTAGATTTTGCTTTATAATTCAGTCATTAAATACATACCTAATTTAATAAATAATCTTGACTATTATTATTTGATCAAATATTCATAGAATTAAGAATTACGGAAAGAGCAATATGCACTGAAAATATAAATTTCGTAAGTTATTAATAATGATTTGTAAGCTACAATACCGAATAAATAAACAGCAATAGCTTCTAAAACAAAAACCGCTGATAAGTCAAGGTTTTAGTAAATATGTCCTGACCGTATGTTAATAATGTTTTGTTTTTAATATGTATACATACATTTGAATTTCGAGCAAAATGTGGAAATATAGCAACTTGGACAATACTAAGCCTATTATTCGCAGTTCATTTACAGTACCGTGACTTTCGAATTCAGAAGATAAATTCAATCTCAATTTCTTATCGAGTTCGCTACTCAAGCCTGTTTTCTTCCACCCTAACTTTTAGACGAATTCACTTCTTGTTGACACAATAATGTGACAACAAATAGATAAAAGTGATAAATAATGTTTGAACACTCTAATTGTACAACACCGACACACACACACACACACACACACACACACACACACACACACACACACACACACACTATCCACCAGTAGTGGTAGTGGTGGTGGTGGTAGTAGTAGTGGTAGTGGTAGTGTATATTGTAGTTAACACTTCCGCCGCTAGTCTGTACTATTTGAGACCGACCAGTAATCTCAGCCTCTGGCGTCATAATACATCTATCTCAGTCAGCGTGTTACACTATTGTAAACATTACTGTCTAGTTATAATACATGTAGTTAAAATAATCTCAGAACATCTATAAATTACTTGAAACTGAGACATAGCTAGCTACCTGAGTAGTGTTGTGTATTAAAGAGAAGTTGTAGAGTAAGAAGTCTGTGGATAACACATACACACTCTCAAGAAGCACATGCACAAGTATATTCACATGCACACGCACTCTCAAGACTCATTCACACGCACAAGCACACTCTCAAGCACACAAGATGGTAGTATGAAAACTGGAGTTAATGTTACAATAGGTGACCCAGTATGCCCGCGAGACAGAAGTACCTGAAAAAAAACCAGAACACATCTAATATTCAGAAAGTGCTACTAAAGTCCTTTGGTGGGCACTATCTAATTATAAATTTGACTAAACCTCAAGCATTGTACAGAATGGCTCGATATATCTGGAATATCTACTTATAACATGATAACTCACGACACCGGAGACACCCCTCGTTTCAGCATGAAATTTCCTTTCCAGATTATTATACGTCTACTACTGTCATCAATGATCTTCCAATAAATTTAAAAAACTATATATTTGTGTTGCCTAGCAAATTTAAGGGGAGATGTACGCCCGAAAATTAAAAATTTTTATTTACTTTTTTTATATTTTTTTTGTATTGTTTAGTTTGTTCTGATTAAAATGATATATAATACATGCATATACGGATCCTAAATAATATAAAAATAATATTTTTTCTTGCATAAAGCGTCCACGGACGACAACCCACAGCATCAGCTTTGCGACATATCATGGTGTAGGTATAAGCAAGCCATTCGGGATGCTAAAACATATGAACATAAAAATTCACTGGACCAGCCCATAATTGATCTGATAAAACCTATATTCAGGGACCTGGCCAAAACTGAGTTGTTATAGTTGTTAGTCTGCACGGCCGCACTCAAAATATTAACGAAAGCTTCAATTCTGTTCTTTGGTCCAGAGTGCCAAAAAATAACTTTGTAGGACTACAAACTCTAAAGTTAGGCACATATGATGCAGTTATTACTTTTAATGAGGGCAGTCAGGGGAGATTAGCAGTCTTAAAAGGGCTTGGGGTCAAAATTGGCAAAAATTGTGCAAAGTGCCTTAGTGAAATTGATCGAGGTCGGATGATAAAATCAGATATAGCATGTGAAGAGAAGACAAAGCTAGCCAGAAAAAGGACCAGGATGATCAGGAAGAAACTCCTCGATGTTGAGAAGGAAAATGATCAGAATTAAGAAGCTGGAATGTTTTGAAATGTAAGTAAATATATGTTTATCATGTTTTCGCGATTTCCCGAAAATCTATTTTTTTTTTACAAAAGTCCCATTATCTCAGAAAGTAGAAGGCCAAATTCATTTAACATTTTTACAGGTTATTAAGAATGTCTGTTTACACAAACCGTACTAGATTTAGACTTCTAGCTCAACAATAAAAAATTATTTTAAAATAGTAATCTAAAATTATAAGCAAAAAAAATTACAAATGTTAAAAAAATAAAAATAATGCCAAAAAGTTAATGGAATTCAATGAAATTAGTAGGGTGTCTTTAGAATACTATGTTTATTTTAGGGTAAAAATGTCAATTTTATAACTCTGATACTTTCTGAGATAATGGGTTATATATTAGCATATGTTTAACATTACGGGCTTATGGGCGTACATCTCCCCTTAACAATAGAAGTTCAATTTTATTAATATTAGCTTAACAGTATAAAGACCAAGCCCTAAAATAAATGGTAATTACTAGTTGTTCAGTTTATTACAATACTAAAACAGTTAATTTTAAATATTTGTATAAATGATTTTTATTTTCTTAAAGGAACGAAGATATTTTACACCGATATCTTTATACCACTCTTTAAAAGATCTAAAAGTATGTTAGAATTTGCTTAACTATTACACCTGTTTATTTATTAATGTTTTAATATTTTTAGATACAGGTTATATCACAAAATTGAGACAAACATTACTTACTTAATAGAATTACTATTGTTTTCCGAAAACGTGACGAAACTTTTATTAGTGCATTCCTCCGATCATGATCCCAAAAACCCAAAACTACCATAATTCATTAAAAGAATTATATACAGGGTGTATAATAAGTATCTGGAAACCTTAATATTTTTTTAACAATAGCAGATGAAATATACAAATTTTCACAGTATTATACAGCTATTTTTACTGCCTAGGTTTTTATACAACAACCATACCACGTTAAATTTCACT
This sequence comes from Homalodisca vitripennis, assembly GCF_021130785.1. Lineage (NCBI taxonomy): Eukaryota > Metazoa > Arthropoda > Insecta > Hemiptera > Cicadellidae > Homalodisca > Homalodisca vitripennis. Next base: position 25,035 of record NW_025776546.1, read on the forward strand.
TGAAATGCTGATTGGCGTCGTTGAATTTTATAATGTAGACGAGCTTTTTTAAATAAACTGGGGGCCATGCAATCATTCGAATAATCCTGGATTGAAGTGAGAGTAATTGGCGGCGAATTTATTCAAATGAAATAAATTTATGTCTAGATGATATGCTTTTTGGTATGGAAAGTGTTATTGTAAAAATGAATATGCTATACAATTTTAATGTCACTGCAATAACAATTACGGGGAGACGACCCGTGGTGGAGAATTTGTAATACAAGCTCAGGTATATATGCATATAATAAGCTTTATTCATAAGAAAGAAATGGCAGCTTTGAAATAAGATAAATATTGAAGTCTTAAACGGCGAACATTTGTAATGGATACAAAATTTAGAAATAGCTGTATCTGAAATTAAAACACTTTGATTACGCAGCCATACGATGACAGTTGGTCAGATACATCGATTCCCATCTTGCCCTTGTTGTACTCAACGGCTTGGCTATGGCATTACCTTTTTTTGTCTTTGTTTCTGTAAGAACGTACTCCACTTCATGCTTGGTGGACAGCATTCTCACTTCTCTCTTGTCCTTCCATTTAGTGACTACAATTCCTAATGCATTTTTAAGCGCCTTCATTTCTCCTTTTTTTATTTGTGCTTTCATAACTTCGGTAGGGAGACCTTTCCTGTTTGCCCTTACAATACTTACAGGTGGGTTCTTCTGGCTAAAATATTTTTGCTAAGTTGCACTGATGTGCAGTAGTTGTCGACGTATAAGATGTTTCCCTTATCCAAGCGATTTTCCATGAGTTCCATGACCACTGAGGTTGAAACTAGTTCATTATTTTCATTTTGAATTGTCCCTTTACCCATGTACACTTTTATACAATAGGTATACCCAAGCTGATCACATAGTTTGAAAATCTTTAGCCCATATTTGTGAGAATCATGGTCTCGTATATTACAAGGTCTTAGCCAGCAGATTTTTTGTTCGAAAAAATCTCGTTCATGCTTGATACAAGGGGTAAAATCTTTGAAATACACCCATCAGGTTCTTCATCAGCATGGTCGTTAAAAGGCCTAAAGCGGAGTATCAGCTGTAAACGGCTCATAACTTGACAAGAAACCGAATTCTTGTACAAAATGTTACCAGACCAATAGTCTGTGATTCGGGGATGATTTGCCAAACCCATGCATATGAGGATACCAATGAACTTTCTCATTTCTATCTCATCTGTGCGAGTCCATTTTTTTTTATATCTGCTACTGCGGCTCAATCTGGTTTCTCGCAATACTTTACTGGCATTTCTGTTTGTCTCAATGACCATCATTTGAATAATTTCGTCAGTAAGAAAAGCTGAATAATAATCTACAGACTTAGCATTATTGGCCATATTGAAATGATACTCAGAAATACGAGTAAAAGGAAATTCCTGTTGCTTACCTTTGAATTCAGTCCATTCATTGATCATCACTTCACCGCCATTTACACCAGAACCGTCAGTGTTCACATCATTGGTTTCCATTTCCATGGCAGACTCAGCTTCACCATCACTACTTTCATGCTCAGATTCGCTTGGCATAAAGTCCGGATCTTCATCCGTGTCGTCAACACTTGAGCCACTAAGATAAACTAAGTTTCGCTCACTTTCAATGTCATAAGGATCTGGTTCACTCGACATTGGACAGTCCAAAAGTCTTTGAATACGGTCATCACTCACATCTCTATTACACATGATGAAGTCGTTTACTCAAGTTTAGTTCACACTAACCAAAAAGAAAAAACTACACATGAACACTAGTTATTACCAGACGTAAAAGAGATTTGGCGGGAATGCTCGTCGTGCAACGCTAGTTACAGCCACAGAAAAAGAATAGTTGCGCGCTCAGGAAATTAGATAGCTGTTTATCAGCTGCTTCATATAATAATCAAATTGATGGACGAAATACTCGTGCAACAAAGAGAAAAAAAGACGATCAGATCTGGCCGGCAGTAGTATTTTCAATACAAAATTAGAAAGAAAAAAGTTGTGGCGGCCAGATCTGCAGATGAGCACGGCCTTTAGAGGTAGTTTACTGCCGGTCACATCTTACCCTCATTGCACAACTATGTTCTCTAAAACCTCCAAATGTTTTAATATACATTCTCATATATTTTAAAAAAGGTTGTAAAGATTAACAAAAGAATTATCTTCTTAAACGTGTCTGAGAGAAATCTTTCAGGCATTTTATTGTAGTGTATATATTGAAGATAATTTTAAATTAGTAAATGTTAGCTCATTTAGAATGAAAATTCAGAACGTGTTGCGTTAATTTGTTTAAAGTCAATGATTTTAAAAACGGTGTACATATTTGAGGAGAATTATAGTCTATATATTTTAATTTATACCATATAGGCTATGTATATTATAGTTTACTAGTGGTTGACTGAGATCAACAAATAACTTTCGTATGTTTTGTGGCCGAACTGAAAGAACTTGTGATTTACAGTTTTAAATCCCTTCAGTACTCTACGTGTACAGAAAGAATCAGTTTACAACTATCTTCTTGAAAACCTCCAAATCTAGGCAGGCAGGCAGGCAGCGGGTAGGCTGGGACTCTTGTCCCTTCTGAGGTAGAGTCTCTGCAACAAGCAGAATGCCTATGTGTACGTCTAGCCCCAAGTGTGGCTATTGTTTGCGTTAAGTCGGGGGGAGTTGTTAATTGTGTAGTTTTAAACTTCTGTCGCTTTCGATTAGTCTGATTGGTTGAGTAGTGAAGTGATGAGTTAGTTGGTTTTTGTTGTTCTTTCTTCTAGCGTGGGTCATCTAGTATGACCTTCAGTTGTGGGATTTTCCACGGGTGGACGGCTTCCCTTGTTACCCACTCACGGATGTGCTCCCATGGTGATTCAGCTGTCACTGCATGCATGGCTCTCGCCTGGCCTGTGATGTATTCATGCAGGCTGGGTAGTCCTGCAGACCGTAGGAAGACCGTGTTCCTGACGAACCATAGTGTCCGTCAGTTGGCGGAGCGTCCTGTTCTGGAAGACTTCTAGTGCCTTCCTGGTCGTCTTGGAGGTGTGTGGATACCAGGCAGGAACCGCGTATGTCACGATGGGGCGGACTATCGTTTTGTAGAGCAGCAGCTTCGTGTTGGTAGGTAGTCCAGAGTGAGGTCTCAGTAGGGCCGACAGCCCTTGACGGGCGGCCATTCCAAGGCGGATCCTCCTTTTGGCGGCAAGACCAGTCGTAAGAGTCCTGTTGAGGATGACTCCCAAGTACTTGATGGACTTAGTCCACCTTAGTGGGTCCCCCTAAGAATCATTGAGGAATTTTAGTGTTCATTTCTCTTTTTTTCCAAAAGTTACTGTTAAAATTCCATATCGAAATGTCAAGGAAGCCCACCAGTTTAAAATAATTTGTATGAAAACATTAACAACGTTGTTCATTAAGGTTTGTTACATTACAGTTTGTAAATTATATTTAAAATGCTTTGCATCATTTAAATATAATCTAAATAAATCGTCAGTGACGCAATGTGGAGTAATATATATATATATATATATATATATATATATATATATATATATATATATATATATATATTAACTTTTATTTATTTGCTATCAGCATTACATTATTAATAAGGCACTTTTTACTTAATATTTAAACAATTTTAAATGTTAGCAGTTCTTTCAGCCAATTTCTCGAACTATAGTTGAAGGTGTTAAGAGCTGTTTAGTGCCACTTTAATTTGGATTATGAAACTTAAAGACTACGTTTTTTCAGAATTTTAAAATATTCAGGGTAACTTTTCTTATATTTTGCTTCATAAAAACCTTCTATCGATTTCAATGAACATTTTATTTTACAAAAGGAATTAAACTAAGTGATCCAACCGTTCTCAAGATTTGCGCTTAACAACTAATTTTGCGATTCGTTTTTATTTATAAGATAAGTTAATTATTACTAAGACATGATAATAAATCGACATACAGAAATATCTCACAATTTAACTGTGTTGCCTATTGAGACAATCGCTTATTAAATGCGTTTTGGGAAAGGTCCAAAAAGCAAAACATAAGTATATTATAAGATAGTATAATATTCAAATTCGTTTAATATGTTATTGTTGCCATCTATACGAGTATAGATAACATATCGTACTTGTCATTACTATTTAATCCTACTACGACAAATGATATTTTGGTGATGGTTGTGGATATACCAAATAGTAGAATACATTTTGTTCTGTACAACGGTTAGCGGCAAAATACTTTATTTTTAAATTGGAAGTTAATTTCATGAAACCTTGTAGGCAATAGTTTAAAATTATAATACGCAGACTTTTTTTATCTAAGTAATAAACATATCAAATTTAATATTTCCAATAGGATTAGCGTGATTATTACAAGTCTAAAAGTTTGGATTTAAAATATAAATTCAAATATTTTTAGTGAAGCATTAAAGTTGTTTTATTTGATATATTGGTTTTTAGAAATTCAAAACTGCACTATTATATACTAATGAGCAATAATATAAAATGTCATTTTCTAATAGTTTCCCTAGTTCTTGTATCTAAACACTCTTATTGTAGCATAAATATCGTAAATTTAGACATGTAAGTATCTCATTGTAACCTTTCTAATTATGTTTTATTCACATGTTTGTCACATCAAAATGTACTTGTTGGGGTAATCAAATAACAAGCGTTTTGTTTAGTGTTTTTAATAGGTGTGACGTCAGCAATATAAGGGAAAGGTGAAATGAAAGCAGCAGTTTACGTACAATATTATTTTATATCCATGGAAACAACGTAACATTTACAATTAAATATTTTTAAATAATTCTAAAGTGTTATGTCACTGCATTTTTAAACTTCTTTCAACTCACAGATAGTCAAGGAAGTAGCATCAGGAACACGATGTGATGACCAGAACCAGGACCAGGACTTACAAGGATGAGTTACTTTAATTCAATATTAATCATAGATTTACTCACTATTTTTCGTTACCAAAAGCAGTTTACATCCTAGTTTAGCTAGCATTATTTACAACACAAAAATAACAGAATATTTAATATGTAGTGCTAAAAAGTACTAATTAAAATATAGTTAATAAACTTAATTGTCGTGTTTTGTATAAAAGCTACTTATTTGTGTTTAGTGCTATGTATAATCTTCTTAGTACCCAAATAGTACAGGCAGAATTAGATTACATGATTTGGTATGAGTCAGTCACTAACATATAATATTGGCAGGTTTCTCGTAGTTTTATCAAAAATATATATAACTGTTTAAAGAAAAACATTTTGTTATTAGTGTTTTCCAGCAATCATTCTAGCATTTTTAGTGCGCAAGATGTTCGTAATGAGTTAAAATAAGTCAATGCTTAACATATAAAAACAGTAACTAATTTTTGTTTAAATGTTATAAATTCAATAATTAAAAACTTAGTTCAAAAAATTTTTGAAATTAATATGTTCTAGAAGTTTTAACTCATTCTAATAGTTATAGAAACTCACGCCAGAGCTCTCTTTCGCAGTACAAGATATAATAACGGACCAATTTAAATTATACAGTACTAGAAATGTCTCATTCGATTATATTACTACATTTAAATATTTAAATTTCTCTTTTTAACTGATAATAATGAAATTTCTGTTACATGACGAAATAAAATAATTAGTTTTGGGGAATAATGCGTCAGCTAAACATCTAAATCGAGAGGACACCCTGCTGGTGTGCTGAATAAACGTAGCACACATCTTCTTTAGCAATTTGTGTTACACAAAAAATCAGTATATATTTAAATCCGGGATCCAAAAGGCAGAGCTCCGAGTACACCAAACCTCTCGAAAACCAAAAAACGTGCACATGAGCAAGTCTCGTATCAAAGCAATGCTGTTTGTTTTCTATGACGTTCGAGAAATCGTGTATTTGGAGTTTGTATCAAAAGGAAAAACTGTCAACGCGGCCTTTTATCTGGAGGTGCTTGAGACTGAAACGCCTGATCACTCGCATCAGGCCTGATATTAAAGTCATCTTCAAGCTCCACCACGGCAATGACCCCAGCCACACGGCCTTCGACGTTACTAACTACCCTACCCATAACAAGAGCCCCTTGGTGCCCCAGCCTCCTTACAGCCATGACATAGTTCCTTATCCTTTTTTTGTACCACCAACTGATGAGAGAGCTGAGAGGAAAACACTGGGAGTCGGAGCACTGTACATTTTAAAATAATTTTTGCATTGTGTAGTAATTTTTAAACCCGAAAATTCTCTATCAGTGCACTCGTAAGGAGTTTTTGCTTACTTGTAAAAGAAGGAATCTTAATATGTTTACCTCAATAAGATACATTTAGTCCAGATAATCACCAATTTTATGTAGTATAGTATTCAAAAACCGTCATATTTACTCCAGTACAATAATTGTGCAAAAAAAGAGTTGGCGTAATAAACTTCCTTGCGCAATTTTATGCTTGCTATTAATTTGAATATGTCCCGTTTTACTTCCATATTTTGACGATTACTTGACATGTAACTACTCGTTTTGTATCTTTTATGTAGACTAGGAATTAAATATAAGGATTTTGATAACCTTCACGAACTCAATGGTATCGTTACCATCACAGGTATATTAAAAGGTTTACACAACAATGCTACAAAAAGTGTCGCCTAAAAGGGGGCGCTGAGGTTTTATGAGTAATTTCCAAGTCCTGCATATAACTAACTCTCGGATGATAGAGTTAGCTAAAATATAGCTATCAAAAACTGTAGCTAACTTGATGTTTGAAATATCAGTGGTCATATTGCAGATACCTTTTAAATGGTATCATGCTTTGTATTTGAAGTTTAAATATTACAAGCTTCCTCTTTTGAGTTGCTGGAGCCCAGTTTATTTCTATAAGTTATCCAGCAAAAATACCGCCCACCACTCGAGGGGCTGGTTAAATCTCACCAAATTTGGTCTATTGAACATTAAGTCACTTTTGGATATCAGGTTTTTGTCAATGTCGGAAATTAATTGTAAATGTTGGAAACATTTATTTAACTTATTTAACCTGTATATCTTCTTAAACGAGAAATTTTGGTAAATTAAAAAATTACATTAAAAATACAAACAATATGATACAGAAGTGTTTTTAACCCAGAAATCATAGCTTTATAGAAGTCCCATACACGTACCGTCATACTAGCACGAGAAATTACAAATTAGCTAACCCATAGTTGTTAAATATTTGTGGACAACAATCGCTAAAAGAAAAGCACACTATTCGGCTTGAATTTACACATTTGTTACTTGTATAAAAGGGGAAATTATAAACACTTAGTATCACGTGATGTAGCGTATAGATAAAAAATTACATATTAACGCCATAAAATGCGTATGGCATAAAAACTCAATATATGTTTGATCATTACGATATAAACATTAAGTTTTTTGCACCTCTCTTCCGGCGATAGGGTGGCTGGGAGACCTTTGATCACCACCTTGAGGAGGCGTTTAGTGGTCATGGCGAAAGTGTGGAACTTCAGCCCCTGTTCCTGTAAGTACCTTTGTAGTTGCCGAAAGTGGGCCACGGTGCTCGTCTTCAGCCGTAGCGTCCGAGCGGTGCAGATTGCCTCCAGGTCGCCCCCAACCAGCTGTTTGATGGTAACATCATGGCCGGCCCATCCGTTGGGGACGTCCAGGATGATGGGAGGAATGCGTGGCCCTCGCTCGAAGTTCATGTCATCGCCTGCGTTGGTGTCCGTCCGTCGGCTTTTCGGCGGAAGAGTCGGAGCTGGAGCCACTTGTCATTACCGCAGACCCGCGGCGGGACGGCCTTAAGTTCCAGAGTTGGCCTCAGAAGTAGCTGGATCCATCAGCTGGGCAACTGGAGCAGAAGTCCCCGGTGGTATTAGGTGGCCTTTGGAAAGGCATTTTTGGGATTCCGACAAGCGTGGGTTCCCCTGGCACTTGGTCGCCGCACCCTGGCAGCTCTGGGGTTAATTCCGACTTTACCCGGGCCCTGTTCTCCTGTCCCGGGTGACACGGCGTTGATGGGTCGAGATGTAGTCGGCAGGCCGTGGATGGTCTCCAATGGGCTACCGGAGGTCTCCATCAAGCCGTGGGAGGTCGCTGGGGCTGCAGGAGCCGCAATCCGGGCCTCTTTTTCAGAAGAATCAACCCTAAAAGTCGAGGTGGATGCTTGACCAGTCAGTTGTCCTTTATTTATGTAAACTTTGTGTGGGCTCTTGTTTTTCTTGATTTTTAATCTTCTTTGATCTTCTAAGTCTGAACTCTCTGAACATTCTGAGGGTGAATAGTTCTTGTCTTCATCTATGTCATCACTATTATCAATCAAATCTTTGAAAATATTAAATCTATTACTATTTTGCTGATCCATTGTTTTTATATGTAAACAGATTTTCCACTACACAGTAACGGTTAAGTCAGCTGAAGCAACGTCTCTGCTATATACTAACCGTTCATACATATCTGATAAATAGTGTAAAAATTACTTGGAGATTTAGTTACTTAAATATGTCTGAGAGATATCACTCAGGCATTTAATAGCAGTGCAATATTGAAAATAATTTGGAATAAGCCAATGCTAGTTGACTTAGGAATAAAATTCACATCCTAATGTCATTTACATGTTTTACCCAATAAAATATATTAAACAGGTTTTCAGGAGAAATGTGGTCTGTAATTGTTGATTTAACCAATTAGTTACGGAAACCATCACCAGAGCTCTGAACTGAACCTTAACACACAATTAAGTATTAAGTTTAATTTCGCCTTTTTGTTTCTTTTAGTATTGCAAACAATTGTTTTATTCATTTTGTTACACATCTTGTAGTTGTTAAACATTTAGTTTTGGAAACTAAAGTACAGCTTTAATAAAATTTTTTAGATTTAATAAATTCCGTTTTTAAATAAATATAAAACGTAACTGAGAGTGTCATTGTTCCTAGTAGTTAAGAATAAAACAGATAATGTTTAGTTTACTTAAAAATATCAATCGAAACTGTACAAGTCAATAAATTATTTCATAGTTTTTATTAAAGGGTAACTTCTACTAAAAAAACCTTTAACACCGGTTTATGTACATTATATTGTATAATATTACAATTCGCCGCAACTTATGGTTGTCCGCTTCCAAATTTGGGGATAAGATGGATTTTTTCTATGGTTAAATTCACAAATGAGGTTTCAAAATGTCATGTTCACAGTTGTATTTGATCTCAAGAATCGTGCGGATCGTAATTGTTCTCTAACGCTTAGCCCAATGATATGTGTTGTATAAAAATAATCAATATATTATTTAGAAAAATTAATTCATTTGAAGGAAATCTAGTAGAGAAGGAGAATTTGGTGATGACTAAAGTCTTAGGTTAGGTTTACCTGGAAGTGAAAAGTAAACCGTAATTGCTAATAACTAGTCCCCTAGCCTAGTGCCAGTGTCAATCTTGTTTACTAAAGAAGTTCGCCGTACATGATGTTCCTCGCGTAGGCGACTTCATCGGATACCCTATCAGGACGGACAAGGGCCACGATGTCTTCTGAGCGTCGAACTCTACTGAGCAGGACGTAGAGCTGGACGAGCTCCTCATGCAGTAGAAGAATGGGGCGATCAAGCCAGGCGGAGAGAAAGAGTGGGGGCAGAGCCAGGCAGTACCGATAAATCCCGAAAATTCCTGACAGACCCTGTACATGCGGCTGATAGCGACCTGAGTTCGGAACGGTTCTGATTTCTATTATCTTACGAATTAATGAGTCGTTTATATCCGAATTAATGAGTCGTTTTATATCGGAAGATATTTGCAAACATATAAATTATATTGATTTAATTATATTAATATTGAACTTTCTTTATAACTCCAAAGACACTTTACAAAAGGTGAGATGGTGCACAACGAATAAAATGTCATAATCTCATCATATTTTCCATATAAGCTTAAAACGATGGTAAATATAATTTTTGTTCTATAGGAATATATTCAAACTAATAGGGCAAAAGCAACATATTATAATGTGGATTCCTTAATTGGTAGTAAATAAATTAATAATTACGCTACAAAATCTGTAATAGGAGTTATGTAATAGCTGTAATAATCTAAAGGGATTAAAAAGAAACTTTGCGAGTAAATATTCAACTAAAACATAATTATAGGAATATGACAAAATCAATGACAACTACCTGACTTATATACCTAACATAGCACGTGACATCATTAATAAATACAAAATTTTTCTAATTATATTATATTACTGTAACTGACAAATTCAGTTTAAGATCATAAATAATTATATGTTTGGTTTAAAATTTTAAACACTTATATTTATGTAAGAAATATTACACTTATATTACAGAAATATTTATGTAATACAGATGATGAAAATAATTTAGTCCTACTGATCTTTAATGCTACGAATATACAGACTTATGATACAATTACAATTATACTAATTTATATAATTTATTGAAGTAAACATTGCGAGTAAATATTCAACCAAAAACATAATTATAGAAATATGACACAACCAATGACAACTACCTGACTTAAATACCTAACATAACACGTGACATCATTAATAAAACCTTGTTTATTTGTATGTAGACAAGATTAATTACCTGTCATTAAAATCAAGGTATAATTAAATAAATTTAAATTACCATTTTGATTCAGTGTATAGTGTGCTACACATGATTTCAAATATATCTCAACGATTTACCTTTAACAAATCCTTCAGGATTAGGAGGATTTCAACGAAATATTTGTTCAATGGGGTTTCACAGATCTACGCCATACCCGGTGATACCTTGTAATTGTTTTTTATAAAACAATAACTAAGACAATAATACTACACATTTCAAACTTTAGAAATTGTGCTTAGCAAGATTTTACTTACAACAAAATTAAAACTGTAATTAATTTATGGGAAAATGGTCTCGAATGTAGACATTAAATTTAATTATATTGATAGAAGTATAAGAAAATTTTAATAATATATACTTTGTGCTTTAACACCCTCATAAGAAACTCTTAAGAAAATTAATAATCCGAAAATTCCTCTTCTCGATTTTTAATCTAAAACGCACACTACAAAATAGCCGTTCAAAAAAGCATTACAAGCAAAAAGTTGAGTTATTATTTATCATTACAGATTATACTTTAAAAAAGTATCCCAAACATAAATGTATAAAGATAGAATATCTCGCACAGCAAGGACAAATGTTTGCTTTAAAATAACCATAGTTTTATAAAATTTACCTAAATAGTAGTACTCGTGTTTTTTAGTTATTACCACAAGTAATTAATACTTAAGTATTGTATCGTACCAATATTTTAGTCAATAAATGCGTTGCGTTGTTCATTGTGCTCTTAGATGTACACATAAATGCTAGGATATTTATCATTCCACTATAAATTCTGACCTATTATCCATATCTGGCGTTTGCGTGTATCGCGTGTTCATGATAAAACTGTCTTGCTAACTTATTTCTTAGATACAAATGTTTTAACAACATCCTTTAATTGGTTCATTCAATCATATAATTGATTTATAAATTGGAGTCTACATTCTTAATAACTCGATTAGTTAGCTTATAATGACACAACATGTATTACCTTATCTAGATTGCTTTAAATCATAATTTGAGATATTATACTCATTTATGAACTTCCATTCTTTTAAGGCTTCATGAGGAATTCATTACTAACGTATGATTATAAATCAGTAAATAGGATTATTTAACATTTTTTACCTGATACGATTACATCATATATAATTAATAATATCTCCGGTGTCTAAAAACTCTACTTTTAAGTATTACATTTATTATGAGGCTTGATATTCATAAGGAATTTATTTGCTATTATATGATTATGATTCAACGTACAGTATTATCTCACAATGCGACTTTGTTGCCTATTGAGACACTCGCCTATTAAACACGTTTTGTAGAAATGTCGAACAAGCTAAATATAAGGAAAGTATAAGATATAATGTGCAAATTGGCTTAATATGTCATTGGTGCCATCTCATAAATACCATATCGTACTTGAAATTACGATTGTATCTAAATACAACATTTAATGTTTATTTACTGAAATAAAAAAGAAATTTTAACGAATTACGTTGTGTGCTAAGGTTAACAGCGAAATGTAATATTGTAAATTTTAAATTTAGATACATTTTGAAGTTTTAAAATTAAATAAAAATTTCATGAAAATGTTTAGAGAATACTTTTCAATACAAATGCGCATGTTTTCTTTGTACCTAAGTAATGGAAATATAAAACGTAGTTAAATCTGTCCGGTAAGTGATAGTAGTAAATAGTCCGTGACTATTACACATAAAAATCTATAATAATCCTCTCAGTACCCGTAGAGTACAGGGAGAATCAGTTATCATTTTTGTACTGCAGATACCAAATATTTTTGGAATTTTCAAATAGTTTTATTAAAAATATTTATATATCCGTTTATAAGAAACATTTTTCAACTTTACTGTTTTATGGAAATCTTTGTAGAATTTCTAGACAGCAAGATATTTGAAATAAAGTTAAATTAGTTCATTCTTTTAATTTAATATATAAAAACGATAACTTTATTTTATTAGTAAAAGTTAATAATTTCAAAAAAATTTGTGCTCATAAATATGTCCTAGAAGTTTTAACTCATTCTGTTAGTTACTGAAATTCACGCCAGATCTCTCTTCCACAGTACAAGAGGAAATAAAGGGTCTATTAAAATCATACATTGTTAACAATATGTAATTAAATTACAGTGTTACATAAATTTTTTTATTTTATCTTTAAACCTAATAATAATGTAATTTCTGCTTCTTTCTTAAATATAAATATATCTTTTTGGAGAATAAAGCTTGAGCTAAAATCGAGGGGGCGCCCTGCTGGATTGAACCATTGCCTGAATATCCGAATCACACATCTTCGTAAGCAATGGGAGCTTTACAACAGCATGAGTGCATTTTTGAACTTGTTAGGGAATTTAAATATTTTTTGAATTATTAAAACACAATATGTTTTATTAAAATTTCCTGTATAATACAATATACCCTACAATGCAGTTTATGCGTACTAAAATTAAGATGTTGCCTTGTATTTAGTAACGTCTCCCGAGCGAATGTTCCTTCTAGACTCAGAAAAAAAAACTTAAAATATAAAAATAGTTCTTAGCATTGTTTTATTTTTAAGACAACTTCTATTAAATGGGTCTGTTAGTTAAGAAGTTTAAAGCTAATTCGCTTAGTATTATGCACACAACCTGGATATCGCTAGACAAATTTACCATAAAGATAAACTAATCAATACTTACGCCAGTTGTTGTGGAGCTCGAAATAGGATAGGAAAAAGTGTGAAAAGTAAGAATTTTATTTTTCTTTGCTTATTACATTTAAAAACCAGTTATACGTAAATAAATGTTCAATCAATGTCAGCCAACCGTCATATACAGTCCGAATATTGTCCAATTCATATTCTCTGATTGAGAGTAGCTGAAAATATTCCTCAGATAATAATAATTTTTTATATTTCCATGATTTTCGATTCTCTACGATTTCGAATTCCTCTAAGTTTACATCAGCTGAAGATACATACCACTATAGATTTAAATTTTTAATTAAATTACATCGACACTGAAATAAAACTTGGCATGAGATTTTAAGAAATACAAGGATTTGTTTTAATAGTGTAGCACGATGATATATTGAAGCCGTCACCAACGGTAAGTTAGTATTTATTATGCAGAGGTATATGTATGAATGTTACACTGGCTGAGGGTTATAACAGTTTGTCATATCAGCAATAATACTATCAACATTTTACACTGAATTAATTTAAAGTTAAAGTGTTCGATATATTTACGGCTTTAAAAACGCACATACGTTACATTGTTCATGATCAATGAGGATAAAATCGCTAGAGTCAGATTAGGGTTATAATGTATATAATCTTTTACAAGAATCGAGAATCTTAATGAATCATATAATAGTTTGCCTACTAATTCACTAGATCCTTCAAAGATTACGTGATCAGACGTCATTAGTTGTCTGGATTTCTTCAGTTTAACAAAAAAGATTTTAAAATGTATTTAATTATGGTTAAGGATTTAAGGACAATAATGTACAATTGACAACTTGTGAAATGAATGTTTGTTGTTATGTTTTGTGTGTTTTGCAATGTTAACTACTAAACTGAGCCTTTCGGCAGATCCAATTTTAAGATTTACCTTTTTTCGTTTTTACTGATCATGGAGTTTATATTCAAAACATGTAACTTTTGACAACACTGAATCTCCCCTTCTCACCAATGTTTCAAATAATTAATTGATTACTTAATAACTTATCAATATATTAACTTGTTTTTCCTAAATAACGGTAAAATTGCAGTTCAAATTGAGTGTAATGTAGATAGATCAAAACAAAACAAAAACTTAGATGAAATCTCCGTTGGTTCTTTTAGTTGCAGATATACTAGTCATAACATGACATCGAACAGTGTCTCTGGATACTGTATGAACATAGTAATAGATATTGGTAATAGTTAACACACTAATGTAGGACGAGTAACGAAACATATTTCTCTCTATGTTATGTATGTGATTGGGTAATCTGATAACAAGAAAAGGGTTTTTTGCCCGCCGTAGACAGGACGTAAAAAAGGAATTGAAATTTAAAACTAAAATAAAAATACATGTGAATAATAAATAAGTGTTTATCGATAAAATCATATTATTGTGTATAAATTTCGTTAAACTTACAGCAAGATGAGTTGTAGAAGCAGGACCAGGAACAATTACGATGCCCAAATGTTTGATAAAGACCAGGACATTCTTCAATTTAATGTTAAAAGTCCTTAACTTCGCAGGATGGGGAAACTAAATAATTTCCATACACGGAAAATAAATTACTAGTTAAAGTAATTTAGTTTATATAAATAACCTCTAACAGGTTTAAATCTTCGTAGGCTACACTTTATAAAATATATATAAACATTATTATTTCATAATATCAGTGATAAATAATTAGCTGAAATGGCAAAATTAATCTTAACATCTCGTTGGCTGACAGCCGGATGAAAATGATTTAATGAAACAATTATCTTTGTTAAAATATCGACTGATATGTTTTTACTTCCGTGTAGCTTTTTTATTACGTCCTGCATTAAAGCTAGTTTAGGATACAATCAGTTTAATTTTGGTGAGAAAAATTATAATTTCACGATTGTCAAGGCTTTTTTTACTTTTCAATGCATGGCACCTAGACTAGAAAAGAAATATAAAGAAATCTTGTTTTATTGATTTTAAAATTATAAAAGAACGGTACTTTAGTGGGAATATATGGACAACTTTATTAAAAGAGTTCTACTGGTTTGTTCCCAGCAGAATTACACATCGAAATTAAATTATATCTATGGAAACAAGAAAAGAAAGGTCAAAAATTTATGTTTTGTATTGTTCATTTTTATATTCCAAAGTCAGTCTAATCGCAGCACCTCGGAAAACAACTGAACAAGGAACACGATGTGAGGCTCAGAGAGAGGACCAGGACCAGGACCTACATTGAATTATTTTTGTTTGTTTTTAGATCATAGTTTCTGCTCTGACTATCTCTTGACATCCAAAGAACGTAGTTTACATCCTAGTTTCATAGACAATTAATAACAACATAAATTACTACTACAGTGCATGAGTAAGTGGTTATAAATAAATAATATTTAAAATATAATAAAATTATTAAAAATAAACAGAAATTTAATTTTTGTAGATTTTTACGACTTTTATATCTTGCATTAGGGTAATTGCTAGGCTATATGAAATAAATCCTACTGGTACGCTCTCGGTAAAGCAATAGTACGTGTTGTGTTAAATTTTCGTTTTGGCCTGTTTTACATATTTCTGTACCCAACACGAAAATTTATATTCGGCTTGAGGTTTTCTTCCAAAGATATTAAATTACGTTATGAGTTTTGGATCTAGTTCACACAGTTGATACGAACATATTTGTTTAAGAAAACCATTTTCTTACCTATGACTAACAGCTATCTTTCCTTCCGGTATTTATTTGTTTGCTAAGTATTAACAGTGAGTTCAAAGTTATGTATGTTAAGTGACTGACATTAAAAACACGTAATCCTAACTATGTGTAAATACTTTAATGTAATAATTCATATTACTGTTAACAGTTTAGCAAACAATCAATAATTTAACTCATATTGGGTTTGGTATATATATATATATATATATATATATATATATATATATATATATATATGTTTACACAAAACAAAAATCATTCAATCAAGTTAGCAATTTCGCACTTTACTCCAATTATATTTTCAAATACTTAAACTTGTCGCTTGAATTACATTATAATAAATTTTTTATGACAAGAACTTCGTATTACATATCAATATTAATGCAATATAGCAATATTAATTTATAGCATATTAATGCAAAATATGCACTTTCATCACTAGAGGGCAAATGCTGCAGAAATAATTACATGAATGTGCCTAGTAGACACCTTCAGCCGTAGCTAAATAATTCTGTCTCAGATAATCAACTTCCGGGTCAGAGTTCACACACGCTGTATACGCGTAGTAACAAAAAAATTGAATTAGACTTAAGTATAATCATTCATACAAAAACTTCTTTGTTAATATTTGAATTTAAATATAAGTTCGAACATAAACCAACAATTCGCTACAAATTTCCAGTTCAGGAATTACAACGATACACATACTTGAATTTATAGGTAAGAAATGAAAGAAGTTGAGGGCTATCACAACGTTTCTGTGCTATTCACTATTGCTTCACAAAAAAAATTCAAATAACTCTATTGAATATGTATGTTACAACCTCTCTCTCATAGTGAAGGGAATGTTATTAAAAACGATCTGAAAGTGAGAAACAGTTTTTAAGTATATATTTAGAGAGAATAGAAATTAATTTTTTTCTTAAGATCTGTTTTTTAATAAACTTGGATTTAATTTCTCATAAGAAGTGTACTGATTATTTTACTATAAAGAAAAAATACTGTAATGTATATGGTAGCTGTAATACAATTATGCGTATGTAAACATTTACTTTCCCTAGAGAAGTCGCTTTTGGCTTGTTTATACATTAATTTTGAACCCACGCTGCGTACATAAAAAAAACCGACTCGTCACTTAAATCTAGGCAACATTGTAGTTATACTGGAGCGACGCTTCACTAACAGCAAACGTCGAGATTCTGCAGTGCAAGGGTAATTCGATAGGTCTATTCTACTGCAGGAGATAACTGTTGGAGTTTGTACGGTTCGTTACCTAAGAGTCATAGGTTCTTGCCAGCCTGGACATATGGTGTGCCACCCCCTGATTGCTTTGATTGGAGAGGATGGTTCAGTGCTGGCTTTTCCTTCTTACGCGGGGACATGACTTAAGATTAGTGCCCTGAAGTTTTCGTCATTGCCCTTAACAGGAGACAGCCTCTTTCCCCAACCATTCAATTCGATACAAAAATGTTTTAAGTTCACTTCACACATATTTTATAAAAAGTATAAAGTTTACTTATAGAATTATTTACATAAATGTGCCTGAGAGACGTCTCCAGCAGCCTCTTTACATCTTGATGTCTTTTCCTTCCTAGAACTGCACCATGTTTAAAGGTATGTAATCATCTTATTGTGATAAAACTATCCTTAGTGTGGGAGATAAGGACTTATATATGAGTTACTTTAATTACTTAAAATTTAAATTTTTTCCCTGACTATCCTTCTTACCCAAAGAAAGTTACATTCTAGTTTTGCGATTATTAAACATAGAAAAACAGTTCAACAGGCCCTGTGTGATCATAACGCGTTTACAAGGAACAGAATTTTTGAATCTCTAATAAATTTTACTATAAATTTATTTTTTTATCTTGACCAAGAAATAACTTTCGTTTGTTTTTTGGACGAACTGAAAGAAGTGTGGATTTATGGTTTTAAAAACCCGTGAGAAGTCCCGTATATTCCACTTACATAGTAGGTCACCTGTATAGCTGGCATCTAACATTGCGTTTTTTATTGTTATTTGCTCTCCTTTATATCTTAACTTGCACTTATAATGCAATTAGTACCTGTTTCCTGATAAGTTAATTTGTATTTTACAAGTGTCAAGCAATTTAAAAAAATAATAACAAAAACAATTACTAACTATTGTAATATTTTTTTTTTATTTTATTAATTTATCCCCATTTAATTACACATGCAGAAAGTAGAAATAATTTTTTTCAGTTACTAAGGAAATGTTTTTTATTACTTAAGACATTCTAACTTAAATTTATAATGTAAAAATAATGTATGTGAAGTGGAAACTAATACAAGAAAAAAAAACTTAGATTTAGTTCCCTTCTGCTGCACAGAAAAATGTATTGTGTTCACAATCAAGAAGTATTAGAGTTTGTTCTAAGTCCGAGGTGTTTTAGCGGCAAAATATTAAATGTATAAAGTTTTAATTACTGGTACAAAAGATCAATCCCTACCTGGTGGGGGGTTTGGCTCAGAAAGTTCTACGCCGGAGACAGCCCTGATGCTGGTCCTCAATGGGAGTGAGAGGGTCTGAATATAAGCTCTATGTAGAATATGCGGCTTTACTAGGTCCCTCGCAAGGCTCGTTATGAAAGTCCTCCTCTGCATGGTGTCTTTTTGTATTCAGGTTGTAGATAATCTGACCATTTATAGTTGCCAGATTCAGGAGTCCACAAAAAATCGTCAAAGGCCACCTGTTACTAATACGTTTTTACAGAGTAGTACTTTTTCTTTCTGTCTAAAACATCGATTCCACCTTTGGTCATTTTATAAAAAGTAATTACCTCTGGTGTGTTAGCCTCAGAATCGGGATCAATAGAGTTATCATCATGAAATGTCAACAACATCAAAACATTTTTCCCTTTTTTCGGGACATAAGAGACTAATGTGGCTCTATTCGGGTCACAGCCAAAAGAAAACATGCTGCTGCCTACTGGTCTACCGTGGAAATCTTTAAATGACTCTGGGATCTCTCGCTTATTTTTTTTATAGTCCCTACTATAGTGGTTCTATGATGCATTAACAAATCTTTGGCAAGGGGAACAGAGGAATAGTAATTATCCATCGTAATTTTCCTTCCTGTTCTGTCAATAGATTCCATTAGTCTCAAAACCACGCTATTTGCTGAGTTGCCATACGCATAAGGGCCCGGGGGCTGTTTGCTCGGATAAATTTCCATGTTAAACACATAGAATGTTCGAGCGTCCGACATTGCATAAATTTTTATACCATACTTGTCTGGTTTATTGCTCAGGTACTGTTTGAACTTACATCTCCCCCGAAATGCCTCCAGCATCTCATCAATAGTAACGTACTCTCCTGGAGTGTAGTGTTCCTTACACAAACTGACAAAAGTTTCAAATACATCCCTAAATGCAGCCAAGTTGTCGATATTTTTGCGTTCCTCCCTGGTTCTATTGTCATCAAATCTGATTGCTCTTACAAGCTGATGGAATCTTTTTTCAGACATGATTGCTTTGAAAAAGTCAGGGGCAGTTCCATCATTAACCCACATTTCACTAGTGTGTTTTTTACTCCTAACATATAAAGAACCCCAAAAAATGATAGCAATTCATCAACATTAGTATTAGGACAATCTTGTTTGCCGCTAGCATAGTTTGAGGAAATATCATCCAACTCATAATTGGTAAAGTTGACAATGTTCTGAATCATTTGATCTGGGAAATAAAATTTCCATGAATCAAAGATAGTTCTACTGTTCTTAGCAGCGCCTTTTACACCTGGCAATTTTTTTTATAATATTATGTTGGGAAGTTTTCTTCTAGCATCAGATTTATGAACGTACCATTTTGTGAAAGTATTTTACCTACATACACTGGGCCTGGAGGTTGTCTCCTACTCTGCACTTTGATAGGTTCAGGCTCACTGGATGAGCTACAGGTCGTGCATCGCTATGACCATAGCAGACGTTGATGGAGCATCCAGATTTGTTGTGACAGGGGTAAAGCTTACATTTGCATCCTCTAGATCACCGTCACTTTCACCAGACTGTTCAGTGTTCGTATCGTGGAGTGAATGCTCTGAAGGTACATCATGTTCACTATCACTACCAAGATTAGGAAAAGTCTCTTTATCCTCTTCAATCCAACTAAGAATAAGATGATCTTGAATCTTAGACATCTTGAAGTTTTCCAATGCTAAACTGCATAACACAACACTAAGTGACACTTGAAATTGTCTCACTACGCTAAAATGTTTCACTTAGACACTCAAATAACAATAAAATACTAAAAAAATTTTTCAGAAGAAACGCAAACTAAGCACACAAAGCGCTAACGCGATCAGTCCCGTGTATATAGATGTCGCCTAACTAATGCGCCAACGTGAATGGTCCCGTGTCGAGATGGCAACTAACAGAGAATGCGGCGCGCGCTTCCACCACTCCCCCCACGTCTGCCTACGCATGAATTATATCGCAACCACAGTGAAAACACGTGTTATGTAGTCTATGAGGCAGTTGCTAAGATTCAGGAGGCTAAATTAGAAAATGTAAAACATTTCTTCAGAGCTACTATTTTGTTAGATGGCATCTAACAAGGGGACCCATCACGGGTTAAATCCCTTCTGTACTCTAAGGGTCCAGAAAGAATCAGTTTACAACTACTATATTTACAATCGCCAAATGATTTAAGATCCATTCTCACATATTTTATAACAGTGTAAAGATTACCGAGAGAATTATTTACTTAAATGTGTCTGAGAGAAACCTTTCAGGCATTTTATACTAGTGTTATTAACTAAAATAATTTTAAATTAGTAAATGTTAGTATTTCTACTTCTCGCTGTGCCAGAAAGATGAACACATAGGTTTGTTATGAACTGACTAGCTCTTAACCGCGGCTTCGAACGCAATTTTTAGAACCGAAGTCCTTATAAAAAGCAATTATAATGTAATATGATGGGAGTCTTACAAACATTTTAAAACGTAAGTAGGCATACATCAGGTAGATATTATTAAGTTCATGGTAAATAGTATTAGAGTTTAACTTTATTATATCATGTTTGGCACGTGTAGGAGCATTTATGGTTTCAATTAATTATATACATAACGTCAAAGCTGAATCTTCCTAGTAATCCCGATCAAGAAAACACAAATCTCGGATCATACAGGTCTCGGAAACTTAATTTGGTCAAAAAGCATATATTTAAAGTCTTGTCATATATTTCAGGTTTAAGCTATTTCCAGTACCATAGTAGTGTTTGCCTTGTTGTTCTGACGAAGAAAAAATATATATACTTACATAGGACCGAGCACTTATTATCAAGCACTGTTATTGATAAAATTTACTTATTATTGATAAAATTTAAATATAAACAGATGGTTTAGAAAGTTTATCGAATTATAGCTGTCAACAGCTAAACTAATTTTTAAATTCGAATTCGACTTTATTTAGTGAAATTAATGTGTTATGGGTGGTAAAAATTATTCTAGGTGTTAATTCAGACCAATAGCTATACCTAATCAAAATTTCAGCACAATCCGTATAGCAGTTTTAGCGTGATTCGAGGACAAACCTCCAAAACATCTAAACATACAAACATCCTAATATCCATACATTCAAACTTTTGCGTTTATAATATTAGTGGGATACTTATCTCAGACTTGAAGACAATTACAATTACCCGAAGTAGTCATTTGATGACCAATGTTGACTAAGATAGAATTTTAGTCACATTATATGTTAGTATGTCAACTTCTCGTTGTAACAAAAGATGAACACATAGTTGTATTATGAACTAGTACGAATCTCTTACTGTAAGAAAATTTAAAATAATGGAAGTAGTCAATAAATTGTTGAACAATGTCGACTTTTTTATGTACTACTACGACACTTTCTTGATCGGGGAACAATGGAAACGGTACTACAATATCGAAAATATCGTAGACACGAAGAAGATTACATGGGCTGAAGTGAGAAGTAATACTTGTATTAGGAACAGTAGGAATCTCACGCTGGGTATTTATAGATTTTATCAATTGTAACAGTATGGAAACTTCTTCTATCCCATGAGATAAATAATTTATTCAAACAAAGCACTCTTCTTCACTCACTGAATCTCAAATAAAAGCCAGTTACTAACTTTTTTTAACTTTTTTAACATTGAAAACTAAATTAAATAATACGTATTATAATCATGGCTACTTCCGATTACAACGTTTGGTTCCATCGTACGAGTGTTCTTATTAGTTCGACGGATTTGGTCTTTCTTCACTCTTTCCTAAGATAAATGTCTTACTGAAATGATTGCAACTATTTATACGTATATTATAGATTGTTACAGAGTAATCTGTGGCGTGATCCATTGTTACTTATAAAATTACGTAGTGTCAATCTTCAGCTTAAGGATCCTAAAACATTACTATCTTAACGTAAAATCGTTATTTTCAAGTAGTTCAGGATCTTCCAGTGTCAATCATTAATTTTAATAGTGTTTATTAAACTATTTAAAAAAGAGATATCTATGAATTATCTGATATTCAATAGGAAATTGTGGGCAGAGCCACGGGTAATGGATTTTTCCGGACATTTGCCATCGTTCAGTGAAAAAAGAAATCAGTAACTCTACGTTTTGACATTATGCACTCAATGCAATTATTTTGAGTTAGAGGGTAAAATTTACCGTCAAGATGAGGGGATGGCAATAGGTTCACCACTGTCTCCTATTTTCGCCAATATCTTTATGGAGGAATTTGAGCGAAAAGCTTTGGCTTCAGCTCAGTTCAAACCGAAGATTTGGTGGAGGTATGTGGATGATACGTTTGTTATCTTTTCTCGTGGAGACATTGAATTAAATAGTTTTTTGAATCACATTAATAGTATTTCTCCTTCCATCCGCCTCACAATGGAAGTGGAAGTCCAAAACAAGCTTCACTTTTTGATGTGTGTGTATTAAGAGATAGGGATGTCCTTAAGACAACTGTTTTCGAAAGATAACACACACACAGGAAAATATTTAAATGATCAATCCAACAATCAAAAATCTGTCAAAGAAGGAGTAGCCTACTCGTTGTTTGTTACTGTAGAGCAAAGAGCTTGTGCTCAGATAAAGATGGATTAAAAGAAGAATTTAAGAAAGTTAAATCGGATCTCAGAAGCAATGGATACCCTCAATTAGTAATAAATAAGTGCAAACGGACCAGAAGAATCGTTCCTGAGTCAGAAAAACAGAACTGTGATAAATTTTCGTTTTTGTCAATCCCTTATGTGCCGGGATTATCGGATAAAATTAGAAGAGTAGGTATAAAGTACAACATTAGATCCGCGTTTAAAACACACAACACTCTTAGAAAAAGTCTCGTAAAAACAAAACAAAAAAACTGCACACAGGATTCCAAAAACTGTGTTTACAGTTTAAAATGTAGTTGCAATAGGGAATACATAGGCGGGACAAAAAGACCACTAAACGTAAGGATAAAAGAGCACAAAGAAAACACGAGAAAGGGTCCCACAGAAAAGTCTAAAATTGCACACTATTGTTGGTCCAAAGACCATCATATGAATTGGGATGAAGCCAACATAATACATCGAGAACCACATTTCTTCAAAAGGAAATAATTCGACGCAATATACATTAAATTGGCAGACCAACCAATCAGTCAACCATCAGTCGAGATTAGGCCGCTTTGTTTTCCAATTATAAAAGATGAACTAAAGAGAAAACCAAAAGTATGAAACGGATCAGATATTTGTAATAAACCAGTGCGGAGTCACAATATGGTTTTAAGAAGTTCATCTCGCATGAACCAATAATAGCGAAAGGGCTAATTCCTGTCTTTCTTGTTTCACTGAACGATGGCAAATGTCAGAAAAAATCCTGTTTCATTCACAATCCTTCCATCGTCAAAAATAATCTTGAAACACCTTCCAAAATACATCACAAGCTGGAGCAGGTGACTGGAACGAATCCACAGAGCAGAACACCGACTGGGCCATGCAGATCGAGCAGAGTGAGAGCTGGACTGAACCACCACAGCAGACAGATGACTGGAATGAAAACTCCAATGATGGATTCCAGACAGCAGGTGGTCGTGGGGGTGGAAGAGGTGGACGAGGACGTGGAGGAGGTGGGGAGCGTGGTAGGGGAGGTCCCCGAGGTGGCCGAGGGGGCTACCAGAACGGCAGAGGAAACTATAATAACCAAAACAACCGAGGTGGTGGTGGTGGCTATTACAACCGTAACAATAATGGAGAGGAACGCAACAACTTCTACCAGAATGGTTACCAAGCTCGAGGTGATGGCGAGCGAGGCTACAGAGACAACAGGGAAGGCGGACCCAGGCGTGGTGGACCCCGTGGCGGTGTTGGTGGCGGCGGCCAGGATCGGAGACCCAGACCAGACCGTGGAGGTCCCAGAGGCGGTGGAGGCAGGGGAGGCAGCGGCAACCCTCGTGGCGGAAATCGAGGAAACCGCCAATAACACAACCTGTCTTACCAAACTTTCTGTGATGTTGAGTGGAACAGACTCTGCAAGTTTAAAGGCAGAAGAAAAACTGATGTTTTACTTTTGCTAGGCAGGTTTTTTTCACAGGGATAAGAAAACAATGAAACCATGAAACTTTTTGTAAAGTGTTATAAATAATAAAAAAATAGAAAAAAGTGCAGTCCGTGATGAGACGAGAGTGTGGAAGTGACTTTTAACAGCTGCCTCAACAAAGAATGGTAATGTATGATAGACATATAAAATTCTACAATATCTAGAGGCGCTCTTGTTTAAACGTCAAAATCTTATCTAGAATACTCTAATCTTATCAGTGGAATTGGCTTTCTAGTTAATAGTGTGTGTCATGAGTATCGATGTTTTTTTTATTTATATTTTTTTGTTTCTAAACATGGACCCATTGCCTTTTAATTTGGATTTAATGGTAATAACATATTAGTTCAGCTCTAAGATAGATGTATACAAAACGATTGAATACATTAATAAAAGGTTATTTTATTTAATCTTAAAAACAATAGTACTAATGTTTATACATTATTACGATAATTTTATAGCTTTTGTTGTATTCTAAAAATGAAGAATTTCTTACATGCTATACCCTGTGCCAAATATAGAAGGTATGAATTGATTAGTTTCAGTTAGATTAGTTAGTAATATATACAAAATGTTACAGTAAATTTATGACCTACCTTGATTTGCTAAAGACACTAACGTATATCTGACAGTCAAGAGTGGCTAAATTCTAAAAATTTATAATACGTTTCCTTAATTAATAGAGGATATAATTGTGGTGAAAACCTCTACGCCTTGTACGGATATTATCAAATGCCTCTTCAAGCCCTAAATCGAGTTTAGAAATCCTTTTATATAAACTTCTCTAATATGTTAATAGTTATACTAAACAATACCGCATCTACATTTAAACATGTGTCGTAGTTTATCTGTTTATATTAAAAACAATATAAATGTCACAGCCGAAACCTGCTATACAATAATAAAATGATAAATAGTCAAACTACAGGAGAGACTAACTAACTTTAATCAAATCCATGAAGTTTTTTTACTTCCAGCTATACTAATAAGCAATAACATGACATGTCGAATACTTTGCCTGGATATTGGATCTAAACTATGATAATTTACCACATAGACATTAATGTAAGACAGGTAAATATACATGTTTTTTCTCTATAGTATTATGTATTGTATGGTAATAAGAGTCATCACATAAACAATCAAGTGGATATAAAAGCAAAATAAAAAGAAACAGGTGAATCATAAACAACAGAGCACATATTAATAATTTTTAATATCTATGGAAACAACAAAGGATAGTTACTAAAAATCTTTCGACGAACTCTGTAGTGTTATTTATAAAATTGTGAACTCACACCACATGAATTTGAGAAGCACGACCAGAAAAAAGTGGCCAAAAGCTTGATAACAATCTTTTTTATTGTTCAGTTTAATTTTCAAAGCCGTTCAACACTCAGGAGGTGGAAGATATACACTGGGAGTACGGTGGCGAAGACCTGGATCGAGACAAGAGCTTATAGATGAGTTACTTTCATTATTTAATATTTAAAGTTTGTTCTCTAACTATTCTTCTTACCCAATCAGTTTATATAATAGCTTTACATACTAATAATTGCAGGAGGAACTAGTGAAACAATTCCTATGTAACTATAACGCGTTTACAATTAACAGAATTTTAATCTGTAAAAAATTTTAAAAGTTTATTTTCTTGTTTAATGCTGGTTTTCATAATCAACAAATAACTTTCATGTGTTTTGTAGGCAAATACAAGGAACGTCATTTATGATTTTAAATTCTTTAGTACTCTAAGTGTACAAAAAAAAAAAATCAGTTTAAAATCATTTTCCATACAATATCGAAATGTTTTAAACATCCGTTCAAACATATTTCGTTTTAAATCCTCTGATATATATTTATAGTTAAGCAAAGGAATACCACATATATATTTTAATAAGTGTTGTAGTTATTTTTTTATCGAAAAATTAACAAATGTAACCTCCGTGACTTGCTTATTAATAATAAAGTGATAAATAGTTTAAGTACATGAGCGTATTCAATGTTAACTATGCAATAAGTAAAGAAGGTTAAGGTAACGTGAAAATCCTACCATGGTGTGTTTATTGCAGGATGGAAATAGTTAGACATGTGGTCATCCATAGCATTTCATAATTAATGACAATTCAAAACTTTTTGAAAATTAAATAGAATTAAACTTAACCCTCATGCTCACTTCAATAAAAAGATCTTTGCATAGTAGCTTATCAATACCGTAAATTGTTTTCCCTAAGGAGCTGTTTAATTTCCGTGAATATTCTGGAACTAGATACATAATAGTGATAACATAAAATGTATGAAAGTATTTTTGTTGCTGATATACTAGTTAGAAATTACATGTCTGGAACAGTTATACACCTTTAACTCTATTAAGTATATTTAGGTAATCAGATAACACGATTTCGTTTAATGTCAGTGTTAGTCATAATGTAAACAATTCAAGGTGAAAACCAAAATAGACACTGTTGAAACATACGCAACATT
Organism: Homalodisca vitripennis; assembly: GCF_021130785.1. Lineage (NCBI taxonomy): Eukaryota > Metazoa > Arthropoda > Insecta > Hemiptera > Cicadellidae > Homalodisca > Homalodisca vitripennis. The sequence continues at coordinate 52,103 of NW_025776546.1, forward strand.
ACACACACACACACACACACACACACACACACACACACACACACACACACACATATATATATATATATATTTATATATATATATAAATAATGACCGGATGACATTATATAGACCGGAAGTTTAACATGGACCAGGATGTTTTCATAATTCAGTTTTATATTCAACACGCAGGTCCAAGAATCTCCAACATGATTAACTACACTACCAACCCCAAATACACTACTGAGAGTATATTCATATTTTCTATATTCTCCATTAAAGTTATTTTACTGTTTTAATTTAATTACAAATTTTAAGTATCACTTAATTTCAGAAATTTACTTTACTTAGATTCTCAAATAGTAAAAAATGTGAGTGCGTAATTTTGAATTTTTTATGCTTATCTTATGCTCTAAAACAGTTAAACATACCTACCTTATTTTACATTAAGATCGGGTTTGGGAGTTTTTTTATCAGTTATGTGGTTCTGTTACATTACTGTGAATTAATTCTATCATGGACTCTTTACGACACATGTTAGACAATTCCATAACTTATTTTGTTACTTAAGGTGATAGGCCAAAGATCAGTTATGATTACTGAAAATAGCGTACCTGTACATATCAGTATAATGAGGCAAGCATTAAATTCATTCAAGCAGAAATGACATACACGTGCAGAGCTCTCAACCTAATCTAACCAACAAGTAATCAGTCAAAATATGTCTACTAGTAAATGTATTTCTCATTTAGGGAAGGAAACATCTATAAATCCAGGTATAGGTAGGAGTCATACAAACATATTACCTGCTAAAGTAAAGTTCTCTATTTTTAGCATTAATACTTACTGTCCTCAACACTTATAACATTTTTGTGACATTTTTTACCACGTCTTTTTGGTATGTAAAACAATAAATTTCCTTTAAGTTAATTCTATTAAATTTCATCCCTAAGTTTCTTTAATGTGTCATCAAAGTTTAATTTTTCATCAATGTTACGTTCGTAGGCAAGTTTTATCTCTATCTTACTCGGTAACAATTTGTATTAATTGTACCAAAACACGTATAATGGTGTGAAATTTAAATATTAATTTTATCAACCGCAAATTTTTAATAGTCATTCAACTCATAGCACTCAGAGAACCACTACAAGTAACACGATGAGATGTCCAGAGGCAGGATCAGGACCAGGACTCACATGATTGAATAATTTTAACATCACAATTTCCCTTCTCAGTATTTTTTGTTACCCAGAGCATTTTACATCCTAGTTTTAATTACTATTTATCTCAACACAAATAATAGAACAGTTCATGAAGAGAAGTATTGTATTTTTTTACTAGTTTTTTTTAATTTTGTAATAAATGTAATTTATTACGAATTTCCCTTCAATTCGTATAGTGAAGTTAGTAACCTTAGTTTTAGTTGTTATTAATCCTCTCTGTAACTAAAGAGTCCAGGGAGAATAGGCCATCAATATTATTCTACGTAAACCAATCAATATTGATTTTTTAACTCTTTTAAGTAGTTGATATTAAATATACAGTTGTTTGTGAGAAGTGTGTGTGATTTCCTCACTTATTGTATAAAGCAATCTCTTTAGTGTTTTAGATGGTTAAACATTGAAGGTTTATTGAACCTATTATGTGCTAGCGGGCGATATAAGTATTTCCTTACTAATTCAAGGTAAATTGTTAAATATCAATAACTTTAAATGCAGTGTTATAAAGTTTTGCAAGAATATACTATACATTTTTATGTGTTCGGTTGGTGTCTAAAACCTACACTAGAGCTCTCTTCCTATGTACAATAAATAAAAAAAATCAAATTAAGGTAATAAGCAAGGGAGATGCAAAATTATATTTCATTGTAAACTTTAAATATTTTACATTCTCACTCTAACTAATAATAATTAAAATTCAATTTCATGGCTAAATATAATGAGTTTTGGTCGAGAATAATCCATCTCTATGTTTATAGCTTATAAATCGAATGGGACAACCTGCTGATCTAAACTATTACCAGAAAGGTTAGTACTTACTTTTTAGCACCGTAAAGGATGTAAAAGTACAAACATGTTTAAAAACTCCCTAGAGCCTACTTTTTAGATTGAATATATATAATTCTAAGTCAATAATTATGATTATTGGATTTCGGGCCAATCAACAATGTGCTGGCTGCCCTGGACAAAGCAACATAAACTTAACCACGTAAAAACTAAACCGGAAGTGACATATCATTACGAATCTTTTATCTATTTTACATCTGTACGTAACGTTACTGTAAATGGATCTGTACTTCGTTATTACGATGAAGTTGAAAACTTGAGACTGACAATATAATGTACTCTACGATGGACAGATGAAAAGACTTGTAAGAAAGGTTTTGTATCAATACAGTCAATATGAGGGTTTATTGATTATATAATTGGTCCTATATTAAGATTCTAATACAATTTATTGATTAATGTTATAATGTTATAAGTATATTCAAGGAATTGTGATCATTGTTATAGTAGAAATGGAACTGCCTAGGCTGTACTGCATGACGTTATACACATTTATAAACATTATTGAATCGTATTAACTAACCTTTTACTTTTACTTCAACTTTATTTATTACAGGGTGGTAGGTATATCCTGATAAAGCCTAATATATGACATATTAAATACTTCGTATAATTATTTGCTACCTTATTAATTTACTCCCCCTCCCCTTTAAAAAAGAGATTTAGGAGGCTAAGATTTTCATATCGTAATCCCTGTTGTGATATATCGTTTTAAAGGTATATTCATTACAAAAATAACATTGAGAAAAATCTCTATACTTGTAAAATTTATGTAATGACCGTTAAAAATGTTCATTACAATGATAATGTGTATAATGTATGTATGAATGTACTTTGTATATTATGTTTTACATACACAGTTATAATGAAGATTGCGCAGTTATATGTGAAATCTCAATCACATCTATCATATACTGCTTATAACAAGATGATGCAACTTCAAATTATGCGCGTTATGTACAACACTACTGTAGTCATGAAAATCCACACTGCATGTATCATCCATGGAAATAGTCACATCTTGAGAGGAGTGTCTAATTTTTCCGAGTGTTAATGCGTTGACTGAAGCGTCATTCAACAAACTTAGACTCTCCATAAAGAGACTCTCCGTAATATATCAAGTTAAGAACCAGGAAAATATAGATGGATAGAGAAACCCTGGTATATTTACTCATATTTCTTTAACAACATGCCATCTCCTTAAGCTATTTTTTTTAAATATGTGTAATTTATTCTATTCAAGAATATAAGGATTCCTATCAATTCTTAATATTAAATCCATAAGTTATTTACATATTGTAAATATTTATAGCGTTTTAATTTGAGCTTTTTTAAAATATAATTTGAGGTTTAATAAAATTTCTAAATTTAGTGCTTTAAATACCTGTAATTCCTCTTGGAATGGCCACAAATATTTATGCTTTAACGATCTTCAGGGAAAGGTACCTTAAAGTGGCATGAATTTAAAATATATTAAGTACTAAAACAGATATTCTTCTACACAAAATCTGATGTCACCTTATTAATTAGTTTACTTCTACGTAGTATCATACTAGTATTTTGTAGGTGTTTAACACTTAAAAAGTAATGCAAATGTTTGACAAATGCAAACATTTTACTGAGTTAAAAAAAACACATTTAGGTTTAAAAACATGTATAAATATTTTCATTCTGCCAGACACATTGGACGATGAGTTATGTAAATCCAACAGATAACTGTAAGTTTTACCAAAGTTTTAATGAAGCGGTTTTGGTTACGTTGGGTTTAACAAACAACGCCTCCACTACTTTGTCTCGTGATACGGCTTTACACGGTTACACTCAGTTTTGGTCGTGTATGCTAGAGTGTTAGGGTTAATCTGACAAGAAACTCTAGAGTCTAAGCAAACCTAGGTAATAACATGGTTAACATTGTAACGACTCTTATTCGTCCCCGTCCTTAATCTTCACCCTTTCTAATAGAAACCCTGTTTACCAGAGTGCAGTTTCCCTTTTTGCCCTTGACCTTTTTATTTTTCGCCTTCCGCTATTACCGACGTTATGTTGTTCCTAACTTATCTTATCTTAGCGTCTCCTCCTACGGCCCTACGTCTAGCTCTACACCCTTTGTTTTCTTTCCGCCAATAAATCCTTATTTACGCTACACCTAAAACATCTCCTCTACTCCCCTCCAATCCGTAAACAACCAGCGTCGTCCTAATTTCCCCGGCGTCGTGCCCTAGTTCCACGTACCTCTTTTACCCTGACCTTTTCCCTCACCCTAGCGGTTATCCAGGTTTCCGCTTACCATTATACGTTTCCTATCCTCGTGTCCTACTAATCCGCTTTGGGCGTCGCCTTCAGGTAGTCGGCGTCGTCCTATACACACTTCCTCTTACAATTCCTATGTCCTTCGCTTTCCGACGTTACAATAAGCCCTGTCCTATTTTCCCACGATCAGTCCGGCCCCTCCGTCACTTGACCATACCCTGCGCCGCCTATGAAACTTCCCGTTACCTTATCGCCTTCCGCGTCTTTCCCCCAAAACCTTACCATCTCCTAAACACTCCCACATGCACACCTAATTCCTACCTCCTATTCGTCCTGCAGCGTCGCTTTATACAAGTCAGCACTTTTTTCCCTATGCCGACGGACCCCTAACGACCCCATCCCTACAATAAAGAATACGGTCGAGTATTCAGAAACAGCAGCGTCGCCATTTCAAACAGGTTGGAACAAGCAGACCATATAACCCTACGGAGGGATGTTGCCGGCACCGCAGCTTGGAGCCGACTAACAATATTGGGGGTTCTGCGCATGCGCCAACCTGGCTGCTATATAAGGGAGCCGATCACCAGCACAGCTCTCATTCGTTCCTAGGAGACCACTCCAGGTAGAGCAGCCCTCTCGTTCCTGGTAGTTCACCACGGATACAACGCTCAGTAGATCCTGGGAGACCACCACAGGAAGCTCTCCGAGACCGACCACGCTTCGCCACTCTCAGGTAAGATAATCGCCCTGCGCTAGAGCAATCCAAGCGCCTCTTCGTCTTTCCCCGCTAGAGCAATCCAAGCTGAACCTTTCGTCCTGCGCTAGAGAAATCCGAGCGCCTCTATCCTCTCGCCCGCTAGAGCGATCCAGGCGGAACCTTTCGACCTGCGCTAGAGAAATCCAAGCGCCTTTTCGTATTTCCCCACTAGAGCGATCCAAGCGGAACCTTTCGCCCTGCGCTAGAGAAATCCGAGCGCCTCTATCCTCTCGCCCGCTAGAGCAATCTAAGCGGAACATTTCGCCTTGCGCTAGAGAAATCCAAGCGCCTCTTCGTCTTTCCCCGCTAGAGCAATCCAAGCGGAAACTTTCGCCCTGCGCTAGAGAAATCCGAGCGCCTCTAATCTCTCGCCCGCTAGAGCAATCCAAGCGTAACATTTCGCCTTGCGCTAGATAAATCCAAGCGCCTCTTCGTCTTTCCCCGATAGAGCGATCCAAGCTGAACCTTTCGTCCTGCGCTAGAGAAATCCGAGCGCTTCTATCCTCTCGCCCGCTAGAGCGATCCAGGCGGAACCTTTCGCCCTGCGCTAGAGAAATCCAAGCGCCTCTTCGTATTTCCCCACTAGAGCGATCCAAGCGGAACCTTTCGCCCTGCGCTAGAGTAATCCCATCGCCTCTTTCTCTGTCCCCGCTAGAGACATCCGAGCGGAACCTTAGTTCCTTTGTTAGACTCTTTCCCAACGCTTTTGTTTCCAAATTACTACTGTCCATACTCCTCCTCATATCCTACTTGGAGCCTGGGCTGTGATGATACCGAGCGTTTGTATTGAGTCCACTTAGGTTGACTCTGCTCTCAATCTGAGCCTTTGGTTTCCAACTACCTTTTCCCGACCCCTGGAATATTTTACCCCATTTCACGACTGAGACTTTAACGGTCAGTTACGTTACGATACGAAAAGTCACGTTACAAAATGACCTTAATATGCTTTTAGGTCATGCTTGTTGATTCCGTTTTATGATCATTTGAAATTTTATAGTAATTTGACATCCTTCTTCCTGTGATATATATCTAAAATTGTATGTATTGGAAGAGAAATAATTTGAGGGATTTAGCTTGTTAATATCTTCGTCCTATATTATCCTTATCTTCCTCTTTCAGAAATGTGGATAGAACAACTACCTTTATCCTCTTTAAACTTCACTCTTTGGAGCAAATTGAAATTTAGTAGGCTCCATTTCTTGTAAAACCTAAACCTTTAAGATCATCAAGTGGCCTTTGAGACCTAGCTTATTGAGAGGCAGTATTTATGAGAATTCACAACTTCCCAAGTCCTGGTCTATAGAAGTTCACAGCCTCTGTAACAAGTTTCAAATCTCCTGGGAAACCCAAGACTCAAGGCTCTAGGATCTTTTATCGCACAGACTACAGTCGGGTGGTCAATGATACGGTGTCATCGTTACAATTTTGTGTCTTTAATTAAGGTAAAAATGTATAAACTACAATTTAAATTACTAAAAATTATATTTTAAGAATTATAATTTTATACTTTGTTATTGTTCTAGCTTCACTGATAACATTATTTCTTAATTTGCTATGGAACTAATCATTTTAGTCTCACATTAAATGTGACTGACATCTTATTTTTAAATCTGAAAATAACATCTTACTTACCATGGTAAATAATAATAAGAACAATATTTTAAGGTTCTGCAGAAAAAATATCAAAAGTCATTTTCTGAATGGCTTATTCTGGTCTTCAATAAATAATATTAATCATACATTAGATCATTTTGGAATTTTGGGACTAATTACTAGATCTCTTATTAAGTATCTGGCCAAACGTATAAATTAGGTATTCTGAAATTTTATAAATTGTTATTCATTGATCTTTTCCTATCCCCTTAATTCTTGTTTTTACACTGTATAGCACTTGCCGAATTATAACCAATGTTGGTAAGTTAATGTCTGCCAATAAATAATAACGCTTGGACTCGTACTTGACAAGAGTGGTTAACAGTTGGTTATTTTATGCGAATGTGTGTCAATTCCGAGTATAGCCGGATGAATACTTTCCTATTGGTTCACATCGTAATTTAATTTAACGTTATCACACCTGTCTGTGGATCAGCTTTGTGCCGTAATATCGAAATATAATGTTTTTGTATATTTAGTTATTTATGCAGTAGTGCCAATTAAAACTCTAAGCTAAAATTTATTATTTTACATACGAGTGTTAATTTATATCAACAGGGGTTCGATGCGAACATGTAATCGTGTCTAATCATTTTATTCCAATCCATTATCCAACATTTGCTAAGGTACGTAATGTCATAACAGTCACACATCCTCTGTGGCTAAACCAATGAGAACGTTGTGGAAAGTGTTGTTTTATTTTAATTAAATACGAGTCCCTTCTTAACACCCATGTTGAGAGAATCCGAGAACAATGTATTTTTTTGAAGAAGTATTAAAAGTGGATTGATACGTTTTTGTTTTATGATTAAACCATTTCATATCGTAAGCAACATGACAATCGGTATTCAAACAGGATGAGGGAAAATAAGAAGCCATTGTATGAGCTAAAGGAGAGTTTCTTCAATGTAAAATATTATATTTACATAATTTTGGTCAAAGTTTATTTATATTATACTCGTTTTATTATTTGGAAGGAGGTAAAGAGATTAGTGAACAAACTTGTAACTTTACTTCAAAGTAAAAAAATTATAATGACAACTAAAAAAAAAAACCACACACATACTGAGTGTGTTTAAAAATGGTCATCATTTTGAAGGAAATGTATTTTAAAATAAAATTAATATACATTATACAGTATGTATGCACATAGTAAAATTTACATCACTACATAAAACCAGGTTTTGATACTATAACTTTAGTACGTTGTATAGTAAATATTAAAAAATTATAATAGGGCAGTTGTTTATGTTACCATTAAACTTAACAATCATTAAATTTGTATTATTATTACTTTTTCGATCACTGTAGGTAGCAACAAAAAATTACACACATTCCTAAATCGTCGTCGAAAGGAAAGGAAAGAAAATGTAAAAGTAATAAGTAGCTACATAAACTTTATTTTTTTGGTCTTGATCTTTTGTATTAACTTATTTACAACTTTACTGCTAAAACAAAAAGTTGACCTAAAAATTACATTAAGGAAATGCTGAGCTTCTTTTATTTGAAATCCAAGATTGACAGTTTCTCTTTGTATTGAATACGATTAGTTGTTGTCAAAGTGAATTATTGTCCAATTACCCTTTACAGTCTGACAGCGAAGCGTTAATATCCGGTTAGTTGACTGGCGATAACATTACTGAGGTGGAGACCAGAGAGTAATATCAGTAACAGACAATAATTATATGTTATCCAACTGACGTTAATAATATTGGAACTAAGACTTCATTTTTGAAATGGTCAACTATAATATATTTTCAAAAGTTATTATGTGTAATATAATTGTAAATGGGAAAAACACTATTTGCTTTAATCATTAACATGTTTACACAATGTGTGGCCGTTCATATATTAAAACATTTAACTCAATGAAAACACATATTTATTTGAAAAAATTTTGTATAAAATAAAATACAGTGTCACTAATTTAAATAATACTAAGTTCTTTAATAGGGCTAAACCGTATTCCCAAAAAATAGGATGAGACGATGAATCTCTTGCACAACAACTGGGATAATAAATGAATTACTTCACACTCTTTGGATAATAGTTACTTCCTCTGATGTGGGTTAGCACAGAAAATGCGAGAAGATGGGGACTTCATTCGGGTCTAAGGATGAGTAGACTGGTTTTTCAATCACCTTTCACCAGGGTAGCGTCTGACCTTCTCTCTGTACGTAGACCACATTCTTCTCTAGTATTTGGTCTGATTACGGAACATGTGCGCTTGACGAAGGATCCTTACAGAAACTACCTTGGAGGATAGTGTGAGAGGTTTAAAACTACGGAATAAACATTGTTCAGCTGTGGCGAACGAAAAATAAGCTCATTTATTATAACATTGATTTCTAAAACTGTAGACAGAACGTAATTAGGACATTTAGATCGTCTTACTGACGGTATAGTTTACTTGCTTGCACAATAAAATAATCAAGTATCATTTTTTAAACTCGTTTAGAATAAGCGTGAATTTCTCATTATTATCTAATGGATACCGAGTGATCTTTACGTAATCATCATACTATTTAAGACAAGTTATATAACAAACCTAATCATTTTAAATATAATATTCTGTTGTTCTTGTACTACTAGTTTGTGTTAACTTGTCTATCTGTTATGTAACATTCTGATACTCATTGCTTAAAAGACTAGTGGGGAATAAATTAATTTTGATCAACAATTGCATTTGAATGCATAGCAAATTTTCATGTTGCTGCAAACATCGATAATGTAACATACTCTAAACTCTTGTATCAATGTTTGTAATTTATATCACTGTAAAGTGTTTCAAGACAATAAGCGTTTTACTTCCAATTGGACGCTGAAGTTTATTATCAATCATACAGTATAAAGTAGTTAGACTAGTAACTATTATATTTTTGACGTAAAACTTAAATGACAGTTAGTTTTCAGTATAAACGATGTCTTTAAGTACAGAACTATTGTGTAAGCGTGCACTGTTGTGTAAAATTTAAAAAAACATACAAAGGGAAAAATTTTTATATCGAACATCAAATAAATATATACATTTTCGGAACAAGGAATATGAAGATAATAAGGAAAAATATGTTCTTTACTTTGGTTACATTTTCTTCAGGAAATAAAACAAAATATAATACATAGGACTAAAGAACATAATACATATAAACATCAATACCTATACACCTATGAATACTATGTACTTATAAAATATTTAAATGTATGTATACTATATATTTAAAATTTTTGTTTCGTTGAGATGGAACGAACCACGTGAAGTTTAACCAAAAATTTACATCATCACGTGGAAGCAGCATAAGATCGGAATTAAATTTGACAATGAATTATTTGTTAGTTAAGTTTGATTATGTTCCTAAAAATTTGATACCACTTAAAAAAATCTGCTATGTTTATAAGTAATTAAGAAGTGGTAAATTAAACGAGTGTATTTATAGGTGTAGTGAGACTTTTTTAGGTTTTAGAGAAACACAATAATTTGATTTGTTAGTGTTTATTAAGGTCTATTTTAAAACAATATATTTTTTAATTCCAACACTATGAAAAGTAAGGTTGACTTTTTGGACGTTGGAATAAAACTATTTGATTACAAAATCATTTTAATACATAAAATTTAAAACAATACTGTAAAAATAAACAAAATACTATTAAATTTAATGGTATATGAAATTAAAAGGGATTATACGTAACGATATACGGTACCATATCTTATTACCATTCGAAAGATGAGCTGTTGCTCGCAGGGTTAAGATTTTATACGGTTGAGCTGATATCCGGAAGTTTTTAAAGCTGGCTGTACCTCCGAAAAATTGTTGCACTGCGGGGAAACTTTACGACTGCAGCAATTAAATATTCTTTGGAGGAAAGGAGTTTAGTTTACTATTAGTGTAATATAAACTAGGATTAATTGCGCTTGTATAAGTTTATATAGGACTTGAACAAAATTTCATATGAAAAAATTCGTTGTTGTAACAATATACATTTCTAATTAAATAGATTCATCTTAATTGTAAGTTTATTACTTGTAACGTGTTCCAGGAGAATTTTTAAAATAATTAATGCAATAAAACACCACTTACGATGGTCTAGAGGTAAGATCCAACTTGCAATGTATAAACACATAACCTGAGTATCCCTGAAATCGATGGATAATGTTTTTTTATAACGCAATTTTTATAAATATTGAAAGGTATATTTCTGTAATATAAATTACTTGAATTATGTCTTACTATATTTTTGAAATATACGGAGATTTTTATATGTAAATGAACAACAGCGTTAAAGAGTTCTTTCCATGTATATTCTATATCACACACTATAGCCTAATACGGACAACAAATCTTTCGAATTATGTATTATTCGACGTTTTACTCACATACGTAATAATAATCAGATAACATTGGTTGGTAAAAGTGTTTGTGTGTTGGCTGGATGAAGTTTAGTAAAAGACGTCACCTAAAAATATTTAGTTTAGTATAGAAATAGAAATAAATGAAACAGCTGGAACATACCCAACGGTAATATGTATTAAAATTGTATATTTCCATAGAAACTAAAATTTTGGTGGACAGTTCAGATTTCTTGTTCAATAGGAGTTCAACTCGCAGTAAGTCGGAGAACCACCACCAGGAACAGGATGCGGTGCCCAGGAGAAGGACAGGACCAGGAGCTACAAGGATGAGTTATTTACTTGTATCTCTTAGAAATAACAATATTTACTCTCACTTATTAGTAATCTGTATTTAATATTTAAATTTTTTCAAAAATTGGATTTGTCTTATTTTTCAGATTACTATTTAAAATTTTACGAGGATCTTTATTATAATTAAGATAAATATTTAATTCTTGTTTTGTGTTTACTTTCTGTACTTTCCTATCAATATATAAAATTTCCATGTTCTTTTCAATATTTGTGTAGTTATGGCCAATCTCCAATAAGTATTCAGCCTATATATATATATATATATATATATATATATATATATATATATATATATCAACATTAATATATATATATATATATATATATATATATAGAGAGAGAGAGAGAGAGAGAGAGAGAGAGAGAGAGAGAGAGAGAGAGAGAGAGAGAGATAACCCTATAAGTGGAGTTAATAACATGAGAAATTTAAATTATATTTTAAAAACATATTTGTCTTTGTAGTATGTATAAGCAATCACATAAGAAGAACAATCACACAGGTAGAATAAGATGCAATCGCTAGTACCAGGACCTTACATGGATGAGTTACTTTTATAATTTAGAGATCTAAGTTGTTCTTCATAGTATCTCTCGTTACCCAAAGTAAATTACATCCTAGTTTAAGCCAGTATTAATTACAGCACAAAACACAGGAACAGTTCAAATGTAACGATAACTGAAGTAAATTCTTTTTTATTCATTTTGCATATGTTTTAATTTCATGGTTTTCGTTTTTCTTACAAATTATGTAATCAAAGAAATATTTTGTAATCTTTGTGTAAATGCAGAAAGATCCTTGTTTTGGGCTGTCTTTAATTCTGTCTGTACCCAAAGTGTACAGAAAGAGTCAATTCAGAACTTAGTAATTTCATGTGCCAATCTCAGTAACGCTTTGTATTCGTTCATATATATCTGCAAATTATTTTAAAACTTGTAAGGGAAAATATTTCCTAAATTCTTTATAATTGACATTTTTTCTAGCAATTTTGCAGTTGATCAATATTTACCTTGAGTTGAAAACAGTTTATGATAGATGTTTATGTATAGGAATACTAACTGAACTATGTTTATTATATTTAATAATTTGTTTAAACTCTCATGACCATTTTTGAGAGTTGTTGATTGGACACTTCTATCATGTTCCTTCTCATTTATTAACTCACTTTTATCCAAATAAGAGCTTTTAATCTGAAAATTTAGAAAATTTTCTCTTGACCCAGTTTTATTTAACAAAAATATCTTAGTAGTGGATGTCGTATTTCAAAATTTGCAAAAACAATGTTTTATAACTACGTAGTACCTACGTAATTATAAAACACGTACGTAGTAACTACGTAGTACTTTTATTTTTAATTCCTGTAAATATAAAAATTAATCAATTTCCAAGGCTACATTTATTTTTCATCTTTTTATTTCACACTTTTTTAATCAAATGAATATATATTATATTTACAGCTTTAAACATTTATAGCTAAGACATTGCTTACGGTTGTAGAGTTTTGATTGAATTTTAATAACTTTATCGCTAAATTACTAGCTACTCCGTCATTTCTTGGAATCTGAGGAAAGAACCTTGCGGAGTAATTAATAAACGGTTTTGTAACTTGGAAAGCTGATATGACGTTACTCTGACGAGGATAAGAAAAGTTGTTTTCTGGAATGTCACTTTTAGCCAGGTTTTTACTCGCATACAAAACTATCTCATAAATATGCTTTAATTATGAACATATTATATCTACTATTGCCTATTGGTTATGGCATTAGTCAGCAGAATGTTATATAAAACCAATGGTTTTGTTACTATCGCAACTAGTAGCAACCTTAACATTCAATACGCTTTGTGAAGAAAATCATTGATGGAGATATTTCTCAATTTCATTTCCAAGAGGAATCGCCAAAATATCTGCGAGACACATTATACACCTACCTATATTCTGAACAGTTGGTGATCTTACGGTTTCACGGTGCAGTCCTAAGTCACCTTCAGTGGAACTTTACTACCTTACAAATTTTATTTAGGGACTTTTGCTAATCCTCATTCCTCTAAGATTCATCTGTGGACACTTGGACCTGTGTAGTTCGTACTTGTTCGAGAAGTGGAGGTTCAAAAGCCAGCTTGACTTAATAGAAGGCAATATTTACCTAAATGCCAGTTAGGTTTAAAAAGATCTTTCTCGCCACCCGTCTCGCTATGTATTAGGATGTATCCTTTAAGGTCCTGAATGACTGCTAATAAATTGTTCCCCTGCTTGTTCCGTTTACTCATCAGGCCTAGTTCTAGTGAGTTCCTATTGTTGTCAGCCTAATGTGAGAAAGAATTCAAGGCTCACGGCTGTAACTTCTGTGGTATTATAGGAATAATCCCCAGCACTATCCATGTTACAACATGAGCATTTTAATTTCGCAGTAACTCGGTCTATATGCCACACTAAATGAGTGTTTAGGGTTTTGTCATTAGACTTATAGTGCCTTTAATTTTTACATATTTCAGTACTAGCAACGAAATAATATATTGGGAATTGGCACTCCACTCTATGTATACTTCATTCGCTATTGCTTGGTAGCTAAAAATTTAGGAGAGGAGATGAAGTCAGACTCCTTATATGTAAGAAATGAGAAATTAACAAAACTATTTTATATTACTCTTACGTTTGTCACGTATTATGTAATAGGCTTCGCTGAGTTTGCATGCCAGAATTTGAAATCTAGAGTTTGTTTCATTTTTGATTTATCCTGTGGACAGATAAATAAAAATTCATACAGGAAAGACATGTTTATATTCACAGTAACCAAAGAGGAATCGCGTGAGCTTAATCGTGTGGACTTCTATGACGGTTAGTCTAATTCCATGTTTGGACAGCACCATAATATAATTAATTTTGTCCATGTAGAAAACTCATGCAAGGATTAAGGCAGTACTTGAATACAATCCATGTTAAGCAAGTGAAGGTACAACAACGAATGTGTGCAATTAAGTCTTATATTACCAGTAACTTTCAAAATTGAGCGTAATATATTATAATTTATTTTCACTCTATTAATAAATGTGGCATTGCAATATCACATGATAGTACACAGTTTGTTGAAATGTTTAATAATTCAACGATTATAGTTGCAAATAAGAACAAAACATATATAATCTGCCAAATCTTGTCTCTGAAAGAAATTGGACACCGATTTTAGAGATCGAGGATTTTAATCTGTCTGCATCTAAGTTTGTTGAATATTTGCAAGATATTCTATTACAATCCTCAATTAATAAGAACCCAATTTCTTCTAAGCACGTCAAGCTAAAGCCGTGGGTTACCGTTGGACTAATTAAATCAATTCGAGTTAGAGATAAAATGAGTAAGCAGCTCAAAGGCCAGCCTTTTAATACAATGTTAAAAACTCGTTTCAAGCAATATAGAAATCTCTTAAATAAAACTATTAAATTGGCTAAAGAAATGTGTTTTAGAAATAAAATTAATGAATCAAAAAATAATAATAAGCTCTTGAGGAAAAATATTGCTGAAATTATGGACATGAATAAAAAAAAAGATTCCTTTCCTATTGAACAGTTTCTGGACGGCAAACTTAATATTGAGACAAATGATATAAATAATGTAGCTAACACATTAAATGAGTACTATGTTAGGGTGGGTGCCAACTTAGCCAGTGCTGTGCCTCCCGTGACTGAAGTCGTTATGAATGACGAGGATTACGGGGCGAATTCTTACTTCCAGCTGGAGCCGATATCCGAGGATGTCCTTATCCTGTTGTACAAAACCTTAGAGGCGGGTCTGCTCCGGGAGAAGATGGAATCCCGGCTACTCTTATCAAAATGTTTTTTTTTAATTTCTTAAAGCTTCCACTTCTACATATTATAAACAATAGTATGTCACAGGGAATTTTCCCAGCATCTTTTAAAATGGGTAAAGTAATCCCAATCTATAAGGGAGGCCCAAAAAATCGATGTGTTAGCTTCAGACCAATAACTTTAACTAGTGTTTTATCTAAATTATTGGAAAAATGTGTCAGAATTCAACTCGAAAAATATTTAAACATCAATAATATTCTTGTACAAAATCAATTCGGTTTCAGAAAAGATAAGAATTTGAATGACGATTTATATTTGCTAACTAAAAGTGTTCATGACACGATTAGCCGTAATAAAAAACCATTATTGATTTTTATAGATTTAGCTAAAGCTTTTGATACAGTTGATAGACAACTATTACTACAAAAATTAAAATATATTGGAATACAAGGGAACTCTTGGAGATGGTTCAAAAGTTATTTGTCCGATCGGTATCAAGTTGTTTCCGTTTTGGGCCATACAAGCGTTCCTCAAAAAATTGAGTATGGGGTTTTGCAAGGCAGTACTCTTGGGCCCTTGCTTTTCTTAATTTTTATTAACAATCTAGGAAGATTGACTTTGCTTAAAGGACAGATATTTCTTTATGCGGACGACACCGCTTTGTTATTTGAGGGTGAAAGCTGGGAGGAAGTGAGGGATGTGGCTGAGCGCGGTCTACTCACTGTCAAGCGCTGGTTTGATCAATGTCGGCTCACAGTTAATATAGCCAAAACTAAATGTATGCCAATCTCTATACGAGCTGACGGCGATCCTTTTGTTTTTAAGCTACGGTTGCATACTTGTGGTGGCCAGGATGGATGCGTTTTGTGTGAATGTATTGATAGGGTGAGTGAGTATAAATACTTGGGTGTAGTTTTTGACAATCGTTTGAAGTGGTGTAATCACGTAGCTTACATGCGGAATAAACTTCGTAAATTTATCTTTATATTCTGTAATCTGCGTAATATGTATACTTACAATAGATCTTTTAAAAACTGTATACTATGCTTATGTGCAATCAATTCTTCAGTATGGTAATTTAGCATGGGGTGGCTGTTTCCAAAATAATCTTGCTCCCTTAGAAGTCGTTCAAATAACTATTATAAAAGTAGCTCTGAAGCGAAATCGTACTTATCCAACCAATTTATTATTTGAAGAATTTAAAGGGTTTTAACGTCTCGCAATTATATATCCGAACATTAATTTTGTACATTTTTCAACATCGAGATTCAATTTTCATTCACAGTAACCACAGCCATTTTACGCGTTCTTCACTTCATAACAGAATTTTTGTTCCTAGACTCGTTAAAGCCTTTAATTCAACATCATCTCACTATATTGCTCATATAATTTTCTCAAAATTACCATACTTTATAAAAAACCCAAGACCTTGCACTATTAGTACGTACAAAAAATTAGTCAATAAATGGTTAGTAGATGCTGGGCGAGATGGATTTCGTCAGTATTTTTCCTCAATCTACACCTAGATATGCTTTTTTATGTATTAAATTTCTGTTATATTTTTTTATTACAATCAATGTTAGTCTGAGTGTTTGGTGAGTTTGTACAATCGTTTTGACTGCAAGGCCAACGAGTACGTGTAGTGCGTGCATGTGTGCGTGTGCGTGATTGGTGTGTGTGTATGTGTGTGTGTGTGTGTGTGTGTGTGTGCGTGGGTGTGCAGTGTGTGGTCCACGTCTCTCTCTACTTATATCGGCTAATTTTTAATTAAGTCTTTCTGATTGCTCTTTTTTATGTAAGTTACAAGTTTTTATAAATTACATTTTTAAGTCTTCAAATTATATTTTCTAAATAAGTATATTCCTTTCAAATTTTAGATTATTTATTAACTGAATTTGCTCATGTATTCCATGCTCTGGACTTGTATGGTTTATTTTAGAGGTTAAATCTTCATTTCTCATTTGTTAATGAAAATGTTTTTATTAATGACAGTTCATTGCCTTATTTTAATTTAAGTTTTTTGTGTGTTATTGGTAATGCAGACTGAGGAACTCGTTCCCCACACACAGGCTGATGCCCATGTGGGGATAATTTCCTATAAGTTTTTTGTTATGTATTATATTTAACTCTGTACATAAATTTTGGAAATAAATAAATCAATCATCAATCAATCCGTACAATTGACGTACGAATATCAAACACAGTAACGCAGCTATGGTTGGAAGAGCTGATTCTATGTGAGTGTTGAGTTTAGCTCCAGTTTACCTTTCTCTTACGTGCAGCAAATGAAATAAACCTTCTTCCTCACAAGCAAATCTTACGTGCAATCAAATCTTCTAAACAGTACACAGCTATGGTGAGAAGGATGATTCAGTGAGGCTGTGAATGTTAAGTGTCAAACCGATGCGGGGGTTTCCTTTTAACTTTATTCGTTTTCGTCAACAAAATATTTTTGGATCGATTTCGATGAACATGACTCGAGATTTAGGAAGTCTCAAAAGCATCAGATTTTAGACGCTGTACTAAGAAAAAGGTGAACTTGAGCTAAACTCAACATACGTATTGAATCAGCCCTTCCCATTTTATCTAGGTTATTGAAGACTCAGCAGCTCCACCGTGCTTTTGAATCGTGTCAGTCAACATCGTAGTGCTTTTAGTTGTGCACCTGATGAGACATGAGTATATAGGGTGCATAATGAAAATAATGACCATTATCTGGAAAATATATTATTTAATCATCCGATTGATAAAAATGGTAAAAATACTTCAAAATAGTCTCCTCCTGCATCAATACACCTGCTTAAACAATTCTGCCACACTTGGAAAGCACCCTGGAACTCCTCCACTGGAACGCCTCTCAGTACTCTTATAACTTCAGCTTGGATGTTTCCCACTGAATCCCAGTGCTTTCCCATCAGCTCTCTCTTCAGCCAGTGGAACAAAAATATCACACGGAACTATGTCAGGGCTGTAAGTAGATTAAGGCACCACTGGGGTCTTGTCATTGGTAGGGTAGTTGGCAACTACGAATGCCGTGTGGCTGGGGGCATTTTCGTGGTGGAGCTTGAAGATGACTTTAATATCAGGCCGGACGCGGGCGATCTTGCGTTTCAGTCTCAAGCACTTCCAGACAAAGGACTGCGTTGACAGTTTTTCCTTGCGGTACAAACTCAAAATGGACGATTTCTCAAACGTCAAAGAAGACTATCAGCATTATTTTGATACAAGACATGCTCATGTGAACTTTTTGGGGTTCGGGAGAGGATTTTGTGTTATTCTCCAAAACGACTTATTTTATTTCGTCATGAAACAGAAATTTTATTATTATCATTTAAAAATAGGAATTTTAATATTTAAATTTAGTATTAGAATCTAATCATGCATTCCTAATATTGCATAATTTAAATTTCCCCATTATTATCTCTTGCATTGTGAAAGACAGCTCTGGCGTGGATTTCTGTAAATAATAGAATGAGTTAAACCTTCAAGAACAAATTTAGGCCACAACCGTTTGGTATTCTTTTTAATTTTTGAAATATATCAATCAAACCAAAAATAATCATTTTTTTATAACTTCAATAAACATCAACGAGTAATGTGAACTGATTACGAATGTTTTGCTTACTAGCAACGCTAGAAAGATTGTTATAAAACACAAATTAGAAAATGCCTCTTATAACAATATATACATATTTTTTTGTTACGCGAAAACTTCAAATATCTATTGGTGTCCATTCAATACGAAATATTGTAAACTCATTCTCCCTGCACTCTTTGGGTACTAAGAGGATTATACATATCACCAAACACGAATTAGTAGCTTTTACAGAAAACTTAAAAATACAGTGTATTAAATATATTTAATTTTTATTTCTGTTAGCGCTACATATGAACTATTGCAGTGTTTTGTGCTGTAAATAATCGCTAAAACTAGGATGTAAACTGCTTTGTATAACTAGGAATAGCAAGTGAAAGCCATGATTAAAATTGAATTAAAATAACTCATCCTTGTAAGTCCTGGTCCTTGTCCTGCTTCTGGCTAATCATCGTGTTCCTGGTGCTACTTCCACGACTAGCTGTGAGTTGAAGGAAATTTGAAAAATGCAGCGACATAAAACTTTAGAATTATATTAAAACATTAATTTATAAATGCTATTCTGTTTCCATGGATATATAATATTTTACTGAAACTGCTGCTTACGTTTTAGATGTCACTTATTGCTGACGTCACGACTACTAATAACGCTAAACTTTTGTTGTATGATTACCCCAACACATAAATTTTAGAGGTACAAACGGGTAAATAAAACTTAACTCTAAAGATTTTTATAAGTTTTTTTCCCCGTCTCTGATAAATGTGTAACATTATTAGTGTTTGGATGCAATATCCAGGGAAACTGTACGACATGACATATTTTACTACTTCTAATTATTCTACAATACACGACACGACATGACATTTGGAAACTTCATTTCCGAATTTAAACAAAAGGATAAAATTGGACACAAAAATTTAAAACATCTTTTCAAAATTTAACCAATCACCAAATCCCTATATGAGGCCTGGGGCGAGTTGTAATAGTCTACAATCAAATGTACACAAACCGGGTTGCGTTTCTTTTTAAGTGACGTTATCTTTAAATTTGAAATATTTTTAATTCCATATTCTTAGGAATACATAATTATCCATATTAGGTTCTGTAAAATAATATTACGTTTACAAAATATAATTAAATTTATAATTTATTATTTTCGTAAACGGTAAAAAAGATAGCGACACATAAAAAGATTGTTGATCTTAACACGGTTAAGCTTTTAAAACTTAACAAAAAAAAATTTCTACCTCTTGTATAGTTAATAAAGTTTTTAACTTAAAATATAAATCTCCCAATTGATATAATAAATGAATAAATGATTTATTTTCCTATAAACTTACAAAATTGAATTAACTTAACAATGATAGGAAAAATACACTGACCTCTTTTACAAGTAGTGAGGTCAGCGAGAGAGAAAAAAAAAATAAAAATCAAAAATATATACAACAATTAATATCCTATTTAAAGGTTTAAAACAAAATAAATTTCTATGTCTAGCTTCTTAAAACATATCTAAAAATATGAGCTTCTGCAGCGTCCACAACCATTCTTCGAACTTAAATCAATTATTATATTTTACTAATAGTTAATTATTTACACTAATTTTACTTGATTTCTAATTAAAATATATTAAATTATACAGTTATTACCATGTCAAAAGTTAAAAAAAAAAAAAAAAAAAAAAAAAAAAAAAAAAAAAAAAATAAAAATAAAAAAATATATATATAAATATAAAAATAGAAATATTAAAATATTTCTATGTTTCCATGAAGTTATTGGTAGCGATTTCATTTTGTTCCTGCAGCCTGTTACGCCCAAAGAGGCTCTTAACGTTTCGACGAGAAGTTTAGCGTCAGCCTCTTTATGACAGACTAAGTAATACATAGTAATACATGGTGTTTGTTAAGTAATTTAGCAGCATTGTACGTTGTAATCTGAGATTAAGTAATTCTTAACATAAATAATAAAACTTATAGAGTAGTTCAGTTCCGATTAATTTTTTTAAATAAAATAATTATTATCTCTTTTATTCTTAACTAATAGGAACAAAGTTACTCTCAGTTAAGTGGTATATTTATTTAAAAAGGAATTTTTTAAAGATAAATAATTTTATTGAAACTGTACTGTTTCCGAAACTAAATGTTTCATAACTACAAGATTTGTTACAAAATGAAAAAAAATATCTTTGTACAATCACAGGAAACAAAAAGAGGAATATAAATTTAATTCTGAATGTCTTTGAAGTTTAAATTCAGAGCTCTGGTGATGGTTTCAGAAAATAATTCGATAAATCAACAATTACAGACCATATTTCTACTCAAATCTGTATAGTATTGTTATTAATTTATTGAGTGTAAACAATTAAATGTTATTAAGATATGAACTTTATTCCTAAGTCACCTACTATTCGCTTATTTTAAATTATTTTCAATATTTCACTCCTATTACATGCCTTAGTGATATCTCTCAGACATATTTAAGTAAATAATTCTTTAAGTAATTTTTACACTAGTTATCAGATATGTATGAACGGATATTATATAGCTTGGACCATGTGTAGATAATTATTGTAAACTGATTCTTTCTGTACACTTACAGTACTGAAAGGATTTAAAAACATAAATCTCAAGTTCTTTTTAAGCTCACAAAATATACGAAAATAATTCTGCAAGTAATCTTGAAACTTTTTATCAGATATGTATGAACGAATATTATATAGCTTGGACCATGTGTAGATAGTCATTGTAAACTGATTCTTTCTGTAAACTTAGAGTACTGAAAGGTTTTAAAGACAGAAATCTTAAAAACTTTTTTAGCTTAATAAATATATAACAATTATGCTTAAAGTAATCTTTACACTTTTATCAGATATGTATATGTCATGGACGAT
Source organism: Homalodisca vitripennis (assembly GCF_021130785.1). NCBI lineage: Eukaryota > Metazoa > Arthropoda > Insecta > Hemiptera > Cicadellidae > Homalodisca > Homalodisca vitripennis. The sequence continues at coordinate 73,792 of NW_025776546.1, forward strand.
GTGTTAGAAATGATTGTAAACTGATATTTCTGTACACTTAGAGTACTGAAAGGATTTAAAAATACAAATCTCAAGTCCGTTTTTTAGCTCACAAAATATAAGAAAGTTATTTATTGATCAAAAAAATTTTCCTCATTGTAAAAACCCTGTTAATAGTAAACACGTTATAACTAAATAGAAACTGTTTCAATGTACACTGATATGTAAACAGCAATAATACATTTCCTTAGGGGAAGCAAAATACAATTGTAGTAAGTTAATTTAAAAAAAAAACAATTATTTGAAAAAGTAGTGTGAAGTAAAGATTAATTATATTTAATTTAATGTTTAAATATTTTACTGTGATTTGTTTGAAATTATTAAATCCTGTATTATTAACCTGTATAGGACTGATAAAATGAAAACTATAACTATTTTCATAACAATCCTGCAATGATCAAACCACTTCCCTAACACTTATAGGGTTGTCGCACTAGCTTAATTAACTTTCTATATTTATTGCATAGTTGACATTGATTACTATCCTGAACTTTAAGGAATTATAATTTTATTTTTACTGCGCAAGTTTACCGCAGAGATATTTTTATTATTTGAATGTAAAAAATATAAACTGTGTTTCATATTCAAACATAAATAAGGTATTTTGCTCAGTATCGCTATAAACATATTAGAGAAGTTTAAAATAATGAGCTGTTATAATACTCGATTTCGTGCTTAAAGAGGCCTTTGACCATATCTGCACAGGACGTAAAGTCTTTCACCAAATACCTTCTTTGTTTGTATTAAGAAATCACTTCCAATAGGTTATTTTCTTTCGAATATTTAAATCGAGTGTTCTACAATACGGTATACTATTGAAGTTACATCAAAATTTAATTAAAATATGAAAATATAATTATTGAAATTTTCAAATTTTCAACTAGCACCCGTGTATATTAAGATTATTGTAAGTGAATAGCGCGTCCGATTCGGTACTCAAACTCTGACCCTTTACGTGGTATAGCCGAGTCGGTAAACACATACTAACAAGACAGTGGAATATGTCTACCAGGCACATTCTAGTAATATTTCATCAGCGTGTGCCCAATAGATGAGAAGGTGCAGGTATTGTAATACTGTCCCGAAAAGAATATTTAAAACTATTTAATGCGTAAGTTTTTAATTTATGAATGCCATAATGGTGTCCAAAAAGAGAGTGAGTGATTAAACTCTCGACAGGAGAGAGTTCTAGTGTACGATTCAGTAACTACTTCATAAAGATAAAAGTCACAGAATATTTTCTCTTTTAAAAAATACCCTACACTGCTTTTTTATATGTAATTTAAACAGTGTAACATGATATAGTAGATCACTGATATTATTATTCAGCTAGCATACACCTATTTTACTTAAATTTTAATATTTATCCATGAAAATACGTCAGAAAGAAAGCGGTTTGACGTAAGTAAGCAAATATTTCTCTTATATAAGTATTGGTTTTTTCATCAAATATTTAAAAACAGGTACAATTTTACCATGCGTCAAAGTCTCGTTTATCTTATACTACAAAACGATTCGCTCTGTATTCTTTGTGTACAGAGCGGATTTTAAATAGCCTAAAACACAACATTTGCAGTTTTTAACAAAGCTATGACAACCTTAATAAGTCTAGAAATCAAATCAACGAAATAATTAACACGTATTTTAATATTTTTATTTAGTACTAGTGTTGTCACTAACTATTCCGGTGTTCTGTCACTAAAAATAGGATGTGTAAACTGCTTTGTTAGTGAGAGATCGAAAAGCAGATGCTGTGAATTCTAAGAAAATGTTAAAAGTAACTTATCTGTAAGTTCTGGTCCTGGTCCTGGCCATAATGTATCCTGGAGGAGTTTCCCGGCCGTACTCGAAATAGAACAATTTTCATCATAAACTGAGCTAAAGAAAAATTACTGAACAAAATGTTGTATCTTTTCGTTTCTATGGATATGCATAATTTTTTTTTATGCATATATTGCACTGTTGACTACAATATACAAATGTTTTTCCTTCTTTTCTTTTAATCTTGAAACTTGCAGACTTGTATTTTTTTTGCCACGTCTCTTGCCGAAAAGCAACAAAATTCCCGTACAACAAATTCGTACATTCTCTAGTTACAAATACATCAATAAACATATTTATATCATGCTTGTTTCGAAATCCAACCCACAGGCACGTTTGACATGACATTTTACTATACAGCTGCATCTACAAAACCTACATAACATCATATCAGATTCAAGTAGTCTGCCATACAATGCACTTTTAAATGTCCCCCAAGAGTTATTCCTAACGTTACTTCACAAATTACTGGTAACATTTTTGAAGGAAACAGGATTATTCCGGACATATTCCATTGTTCAGTGATACAATACAATCAATCTACATATATTCAATCTACAATCTGATCTCTTAAGAAAAATGACAAAATCTATTCATAACTACAATCTAGGTTAAAGTAAACAAAAAAAAAACATACGAAAGCGTTGACATGCATAAGTCTGGAACTGCAACGTCCTTATTGTGTGTCTATTCCATGCACCATTACTCCAAAACATGCACTTAATAAAAACCAAATACTAATTATTAGAAAAGAACCACAGAATACATAAAATACCTACGTCTGATCACGTAATCTTTGAAGAATCTCGTGAAGTAGGCGGCAAATTATAAAATAATTCATTAAGATTTACGATTCTTAAAAAAAAAACAAAGTAGATAAAAGTGCTAGATAAAACTATTCTTTTACTTAGACGATAATACGTTTTTTGATAGTGCATGTATCTATAATGGTTTAGGCTGTCCATCATTTACACTTGTCACTTAGAATGGTGTCTAAGGTTTTCTTTAGCCTGAGTGGATTTGTGCAAAAGTTTCTTTGTATGGTTGCCTGCCTGACTGTCTATTCGCGCAATGCTAATTAACTTATATACTATGCAGTGCATCCGGTACAGTAAAATTTCAAAATATTTTCGTAAAAGCCTAAATAAAAATGTTTTACTAACTGTAAACAGAATTAAATAATCCGTCTTAATTCTGATTCTGCTTATTGGAGACGAGTTGTACTTATCTGAGAATTCATTATTGTTTATGCAGAAATTAATATTCATTCACATTATACAGACTTCTATAAAATCTATCTCAACATAAGTTGCTATACTTTATTAAATATATCACATTTATTATATTATACCTTATTATATTACCTTATTACATTTATTATATTAAGGTATTATATTATACCTTATTTGAGTGCTCAACACTCTATCAATTTACTTAGTCTGTGACTAACTATTCGTCATTATAATCACCTATAAATACAATTTTAAACTTTTCGCAAACCCTCATCCAAATCCCAATAAAGTGACATACTCCAAGGTTTATCCCTGTGACACAGATGTAGAAAAACATTAAAAATATCAAATACATATGTCAGTTAACGTTCTATATATCATGACGTGCGAACATACAGATTGTCAGAAATACAATTTTATATCTTCCCGAGTTATAGTCTTTGATAAGCCTAATCTAACTGTAACGATTTCATCCTCATTGGTCATGAAAACAGTAATGTATGTGTGTTTTTAAAGCTGTAAATATATCGAACACTGCAACTTTTAATTGATTCGTTGTGAAATGATGATAGTATTATTGCTGATGTGACAAACTGTTATAACTCCCAGCCAGTGTAACATTCATACATGATAACCTCTGCATAATAAATACTAACTTACCGTTGATGACGGCTTCCATATATCATCGTGCTACACTATAATAACAAATCCTGGTAATTCTTAAAATATCATACCAAGTTTGATTTCAGTGACGTTGTGGTTTAATTGAAAATTTAAAACTTTAATGATATGAATCTTCAGTTGATGTAAACTTAGAGGAATTCGAAATCATTGAGTATCGAAAATCATGGAAATATCAGAAATTATTTTTATCTGAGATATATTTTCCTTGATTTACTACAATTACAAATTATCAAGATACACATAAATAACAGCTATTCACAATCATACAATATGAAGTGGATAGTATTCGGACTGTATATGATGGTTGGCTGATATTGGTTGAACATTTATTTTCGTTTAACTGGCTTTTAAGTATACTAAGCAGGGAAAAATAAAATTCTTACTTTTCACCCTTTTTTCTCTCCAATTTCGAGCTCCTCAACAAGTGGCATAAGTATTGATTGGTTTCTTTTTAGTGTAAATTTGTCTAGCGATATCCAGGTTGTGTGCATAATACTAAGAGAATTGGATTGAAACTTCTGTAATAATAGACCCATTTTATAGAAGTGCTCTTAAAAATTAAAAAAATGCTAAAAACTACTTTCGCGTAAACTTTATTTTAGGGGATATTGTGTTATACAGGAAACTTTAATAATGAATATTATGTTTTAATAACTCAAAGATGCACTGACGCAGTTTTAAGCCTCTCATAGCTTACGAAGATGTGTGATTCGGTTATTCAGGCAATGGTTCAATCCAGCAGGGTGTCCCGTCGATTTTAGCTCAAGCGTTATTCTCCAAAACGATATATTTATATTTAATCATGAAGTAGAAATTAAATTATTATTAGGTATAAAGATAACATTCAATATTTAAATGTAACATAGAACTTTAATTAGACATTGTTAACACTGGATAATTTTAATAGACCCTTTATTTCCTCTTGTACTGTGGAAGAGAAATCTGGCGTGAATTTCAGTAACTAATAGAATGAGTTAAAACTTCTAGGACATATTTGTGTGAACAACGTTTTGGAACTGAATATAAATTATTAACTTTTACTAATAATAAAAAATGATATCGTTTTCATGTACGAGTATTAAATTAAAAGAATTAACTAATTTCACTTCATTACTTGCTTTATAGAAATTCTACAAATATTTCCATAAAACAGTAAAGTTGATAAATGTTTCACGTAAACGGATATATATATTTTTGTAATAAAACGATTTGAAAATTCCCAAAATATTTGGATGAGCGTATCTTCAATGAAATAATGACAACTAATTATCCCTGTATTCTATGGGTACTGAGAGGATTAAACACAACACCAAACACAAATTAGTGGCTTTTACACGAAACATAAAAATGAATTTTGTTAATTATATTTAATTTGTATTACTGTTAGCAATACCGATGGACAGTTGCAGTGCTTTGAGCTGTGATTAATAGTTTTTATAAATAGGACAAAAATTGCTTTGGGTAACGAGAGATAGGGAGTAAAATAATTTTAATTAATAAAGAATGAAAGTAACTTATCCAAGTAAATCCTGATCCTGGTCCTGCTTCTGGCTGCCCCGCCGTGTTTCTAGTGGTATTTCCGGGGCTTGTTGTGAATTGAATAAAGTTTGAAAATTGCAGCGACATAATACTTTAGAATGATTTGAGTGTTTGTGTGTGTGCAAGTGTGCGTGCGTGTGAGTGTGTGTGCACGCGAGCGCATGCATGTATAACATCCAATCTCTGTGTAGTTCTGCAAGTCATACTTTCCTTTTTAAATAATTTACTTGTCTTAATAGTTAAAAGTCATTATTTATAAGGAATAATAGACTGAGGTATGTACTGTTATTTATTATCTTATCATTATACATTAAAAGTAAATTGATTACCTATATGCATGTATTTAATCATCTATGTTGCTCTCAAATTTCAAATTAAAATTATAAATTATATCCCACGATCGTATGTACGTATGTATGTAGGCATAGAATGATAATGATCTAAATCAGCCTGTTATTTATAATTATGTTGCTTATCATACGTCTGATAAACGGACTGAGATAGAATGGTATTTTTCATGATAATGTCCACATGTTTTGTCATTAAGTTCTCATATGTACTATTTGCTCCCTTTACTGGAATGTTTCTATTTATATAATTAGTTCTACAAAGTGTTATGTACTAGATGTATAAAAAAGACAATTGTTAAATGGCATCATTTAACCATGAACCGGAATTCTAGGTTATAATCTAAATCCACAGAGTAAGTATATATTAAAATTAAAATTTACATACAAACTTTTTTCTTAGAGATGTGTTCAAACACATGCTATATACCTAAAAATATAAGTACCTATATGTGATTTCAGCCTACATATGCCGTTGTTAGATGCATAAATTGACAATTAATTAGAGGTTAATATTTTAATCGCCAAATGATTATCTATAATATAATCCTAACACCGGACGGTGGCATCGAAATCCCAGAATGATTCTAGAGGACGATCCCCTCGACGAGCCGATAATTAAAATTGAAACCTGTTCGGATATCAACAATTTTAAAAATTCGACATATTTCAAGCAGTCCACTAGTAACCGCGGAACCACATTCAATATATTACACCAAAATATTCGAAGTTACAATAAAAATATAGATGAATTTTAAATTTTATTGGATAGTTTAAAAATTAAATTCAACTGCTTAGTCTTAACAGAAGCATGGCTCGATAACGAAAGTGAACTAATGCATTTGAATGGGTTCAAATTATTTAGATCCTACAACAACATTAATCGATCATATGGGCTTGTTATCTATATGAAGACTTGAAATAAATAACGGGCTAAGTGCCAAAAACAAAGTTTTGAGATAATCAAGTTTTTCTGTTGGGTGAAATAACTGCGTACAGTATTAATTGAGATTATAATTTTATTATAGTTACATGGGTACAAGATACACAATATACCTAAAAATCAGACATGTATCTAGAAACATTTAAGAGTTAAAAAATACAAAAGTGTAACATGGGCTAAGTGCCAAGTCATAAACCTATTTAATGGGCTATGTGCCATGTCATAAACCTATTTAATGGGCTATGTGCCATTGATTACATTTGCAAAATTTCTTCATAGAATATCTTGCTTTCATTTTTAAGAAATGGTAATAACTGACGCAAATCTTTTTTCTTATCTTCTGTTAATCTGTTCTTACAACTCAAGTTGAAAAGCTTGTCCTTAATTTGTCCCATTTCCACATTTTTCTTTAGCACATTACATTCTTTCCATGCTTCCATTTCATTCAATGTCCTACTTGTTTTTACTTTCACGTTGCCTTTAGATACTTGAATCCAGTGTACCTTGGATATTTCTAACTTTTTAGTATCCAAAGTGTTTTCAGCAGCGGATTTAAAGTCAAAGAAATCTTCAGGAGCCATTAGTGTGACTGTATATGGGTTTTGCCTGTTTGCATTCGCTATCAAACTAACCAAATCCATTGGTGTTTCGCATTTTTCAACACGCTTCCTTTTTTCAATGAGCGCAAAGTCCCTGTCACAGCTGATAAAAGAGTGCCCCGGTACCAAGAACTTTTGATTAATTTCATGAAACTGTTCTGTAGAGATAAGATAGTACCACAAGAACAATAACATTTTGTTCTTGTTTTGTCCAAAACAATTATCAATCCACACATTGAGAACCTTTTTGTTGGTTATTCCATTATTTAGGACTTCAAAAAACAAGAAGCAATTTCGTTACTTCCTCTGCCTGTTATTGACTCATTCCATAAAAACATATTTCCTGTATTGGAGTCACCCACATGAATAAATAAATTATAGCAGGATAACTGTCGTGAATAATACATTTTGTTGTGTGTTAAACATGGCAGTGACAGCACCTGCTGAAGATCCATAGATACAGTGCAATATCTATGATTAGAATCTTTTGAGTTGGTTAAATCGCCTTTCATTACAGATAAAGCTTTTGCAGCTTTCCTATGATGATTTTCAATTTTAAATTGTAACTCTCTGTTTCCAGGGCTGCCCTGTCTCTGGGCTTTCAAAATATCACATGTGTCGCATGTGTCTGTTCTTGGAAGACGGAAGGATAAGTCTGGGAAATGTTTCTTGAAAGTACTAAAATAGTAACGATAAGTTATCGGAGAGTAAGTGTGGAGTTCTTTGTATGCAAGATACATTCTATTTATGCTTAGATCTTGGCTAAGATATTTCCTCGAACTTTTATTCCTTGTGTAATGGCTCTCATCACGTGGGAAAGTGTTTATGTGTCCAACAACAAGCATTTCATGTTCTTGAGAGAATTTCCTTGTTTTCAATTTATTACCTCTTTTTTCAGTGTATGAGTTCGTGCCCAATTTTTTCGCACTCACTAATGTTTCAACTCGCCTCTTGTTTATGGAGAATGTATCCAAAAAAGTTTGTTTACAAACACTGAACACACCACCTCCTTCATTTAGTAGAGTAAAGCAAATAGTGCATTGCCTTCTACTGTCCTTCTCATTTGTGTAGTTACCATGTCGCCTTCTTTATACTGGTATGAGAATTAGAAGTCCCATGAGAAGGTTGTTTTGTTTGACATTATCCTCCAAGTTGTAAAACTCAGTAAAGAGCTTCAACTTCCAATCAGAACTGATCGTCTTACACTCGTTCTTACATTTGCAAATTGCCTGTAAAATAAAACCTATGTTAGTAGCTGACATTACTGAGTGTCAGCCACTTAGCCCTATATTTCAAGCCTTCAAAATTTCTTAACTATGTCTAACCTGTGTTCATTTCGTATTTCCTATGGTATTGAAACCCATGCCTTTTGATTTAAAAAGTTTTGATACACGACAGCGATGATGTTATTATCTTTAATAACTATTAATCAATTAAAAAACACTTACCATAGTACTAGGTTCTTCCTTAGCACTAACAATTTGTTTCTTCTTAGTTATGTATGCCAATCCTTTACTTCTTCGTAATTTCATCTCCTGCTGGATTGTACCTTCTCCTTTCTTCCTGTTTTTCTTTTGAACATGATGTTCTTCAAATACGTTCTCCATAGTAACAGTTATAATGATCAACTATTATTACAATAGAAAAACACCAACATAACCTCAAACAGTTCACTTTAGCCCTTGTAAATAAACAACAGCAAGCTGACTAAAACTGGAAGTGGCACTTAGCCCGTCATATAGGTTAGGCGGGTGGCACATAGCCCATGGCGCAGTATATCGGATTTTTTTTAAACTACTTCCAATGCATTTAGCACTTACCCCGTTATATAGGTATGTAGGGCTTTACATTCAGAAACATATTTAAAAAAAAACCATTTCGTAATTTTTGGCACCTACCCCGTTATATAGGTATGTAGGGCTTTACATTCAGAAACATATTAAAAAAAAACCATTTCGTAATTTTTGGCACCTACCCCGTTATATAGGTATGTAGGGCTTTACATTCAGAAACATATTAAAAAAAAACCATTTCGTAATTTTTGGCACCTACCCCGTTATATAGGTATGTAGGGCTTTACATTCAGAAACATATTAAAAAAAAACCATTTCGTAATTTTTGGCACCTACCCCGTTATATAGGTATGTAGGGCTTTACATTCAGAAACATATTAAAAAAAAACCATTTCGTAATTTTTGGCACCTACCCCGTTATATAGGTATGTAGGGCTTTACATTCAGAAACATATTAAAAAAAAACCATTTCGTAATTTTTGGCACTTACCCCGTTATATAGGTATGTAGGGCTTTACATTCAGAAACATATTAAAAAAAAACCATTTCGTAATTTTTGGCACTTACCCCGTTATATAGGTATGTAGGGCTTTACATTCAGAAACATATTAAAAAAAAACCATTTCGTAATTTGTGGCACTTAGCCAGTTATTTATTTCAAGTCTTCATATAGATAGTGCGTTATCGGTGTCTTGCAGTGAGCTGAGACTTGGAGGGGTGGCCACCGCCTTATCTCTTGACTTCAATTGGGCCGGTCTCCCTTGTCAATTATTGGCTATTTACCGCAGTCCTAATTCAAACATTGTCCTCTTTAATGACGCCTTGGATGAGTACTATAATATCAATAGAAACAAACTTTGTTTCTTAGTAGGGGATATTAATTGTGATATTCTTAATATTAATTCGAATTCACAGGAAGAACGGTACATGGATATTCTGAGCGATGCAGGTTTCGTGGGGTGTATAGATAGAGTAACGCGACCGTCTAGTAACACTTGTATTGATCACATTTTTGTAAAATTTCATAATTTGAGTCAAATTAATTCTATAATTCTAGAAACTACAGTGACTGATCACTATCCAGTATTGGCCCAGCTATATTTACAAAAAACATACAGACTACTCAATGCCTGAACCGTTTTATAATACGTATGACTGGGTGAATATTGGTAAAGATCTTTTAGACACGAATTGGGAACCTGTTTTAGAGAGCACTTGTGTTAATGCTTCTGTTGATACATTTATTGATATTTTGCGCTCGGTGATTAATCGTAATTCTAGAAAAGTAAAGATAAACGCAAAAAATAAACAAATTAAAACCATGGATAACTATTGGTTTGTTAAAATCTATTCGATATAGGGATAAACTCAGTAAAGAGCCATTTAATACTCAACTGCGAAATAAATTTATTCGGTACCGTAACACGTTACACTCTACCATAAAGCGAGCTAAATTTGTTTATTACAATAATAAAATTGCTGAAACTGCAGGTAGCATGAAAAAGTTCTGGTCCGTGGTTAATGAGGTGGCTGGTACGACATCTGATAAGGAGCGATTTCCTGTTGAGGCATTCTGTGATCCGGAAAGCTCTGATACATCGCCATCTGTGGAAAATGTCTGCGATTCATTTAATAACTTTTTTGCCTCTGTAGGCCGATGCTGGCGGGAGCTTTGCACCCTAGCGTCCCTGCGGCGGTGGACGACGCCGACCACGCCGCGAGTGCTGTTTGATTTCCGCCCGTTTACTCGGCAGGACATTTTTAATATAGTGGCTGGTCTAAGAGGAAGCTCTTCACCAGGATGGGATAACATTCCTACAAAATTAATTAAAGAAAATATTCAAGCACTGTCGGAACCCCTTTATCATATCATTAACTGTAGTATCAGAACAGGAGAATTCCCCAATGCGTTTATAGTTGCCAAAGTTGTTCCCATTTATAAGTCAGGTGTTAAATCAGCAATGAATAATTTTAGGCCGATCTCTTTGCTTGCTGTTGTATCAAAGCTACTAGAAAAATGTATCAAAGTCCAATTGATGAATTATCTAGAGATGAATTTATTCCTTTCAAATAACCAATATGGCTTTAGGAGTGGTAAAAATACATCAGATGCTCTTATTAACATAAATAAATTCATATCGTCAGAAATTGGTTCTAAAAAGCGAGTCCTAGTCACTTTTCTTGATCTTGCTAAAGCTTTTGACTCTTTAGATAGGCGGAAACTACTATCAAAATTAGAATATGCTGGAGTAAAAAACGTTACGCTCAATTGGTTTGTCAGTTATTTTAATAATCGTCAGCAATTTGTTTCAATTAATGGAGTTAAGAGTAACCAAACAAATGTGGACTACGGAGTGGTGCAGGGAAGCACCCTTGGGCCATTGTTGTTCTTAGTCTATATAAATAATATAACAAACATTGACATAAATAGTAAGTTGTTTCTGTTTGCTGATGACACAGCTGTGGTGTCATCTGGCAGTACGTGGGAGGGGGCATTTGAACAAGCTTCCTTAGATCTGTCAAAAATAAAAAATTGGTGTGATCACAATACTCTGACTATTAACTTAACAAAAACAAAATATTTACCATTTGTTTCTAGAATAGATTTTAATCCGGGTCAGAGATGCCTTAGACTGCACTCCTGCGGTGATCCTTACTCCGAGTCCTGCGGTTGTGGTATCATTGGTCGTGTGGACCAGTACAACTATTTGGGAGTAATTTTTGACACTAAATTGAATTGGGTAACTCAAATCCAGTACGTCAAGAAAAAAGTTAGAAAATTGTTATTTGCATTTAATCAGCTCAGCGGGGTATTGAGTTGGGATCGCATTAGGTCAGTTTATTTTGCCTACGTGCAGTCGGTTCTACAGTATGGTATTCTCGCGTGGGGAGGAGTGTCGTCTGCTGTACTGGAACCACTTGCGGTCACACAAAGAAGTATATTAAGGATCATTTTTAGGAAAAGCCGCAGATATCCTTCTAATCTGTTATATAATGAGTTTCCTGTTTTAAATGTAAGGCAATTATATATAAAATCTCTTTTACTGCATATACAAAAATACAGAAATTTTATTTTTATAGCGCTTCACCACAACTATACTACCAGAAATAGAATACAATTTGGATATCAGATACCAAGACCAAATTGTTCCATAGAAAAATTTAACTCTTTTTACATAGCTCATGTGCTTTATAAAAATCTACCAGAGCACATATTGGAGGCAGAGGGTGGAAGTGTAGTTGCTCAGCCTGGGTGATGCTGCTGCAGAGGCACTGATTCGTTCCAGTTACCAATAAACTACGAAGAAGCCTGTTAATAGCAAATTATTTGGGAATTTTGTGTAAGTAGGAATTATTATTGTGGGATGTGGTTTGGTAGTGCTGTTGGATTGCTTCCATCCATCTGTAGTAATATGGTGGTTAAGCGGTGCCTAAACTGTATAGAGATGGGTGTGTGTGTGTGTGTGTGTGTGTGTGTGTGTGTGTGTGTGTGTGTGTGTGTGCGTGCGTGCGTGCGTGTGTATCATGTATGTAAGTATATGTATATACAATTTTTACAATAATGTATTTTGTACCACTTAAACAGATCTTTGGTAAATCTTTATGTTAAACTATGGTACACAATTACATTTATGATTACATTTAAGAACAATTAAGTACAATTAAGAAAAGACTGATTGATGGACTCTTCCCCTTACACAGACCTATAGTCTATATGGGGAATTATTCATTTAAATTATGGAAGTGTATATGGTATTGTTTTGTGTGTATGAATAAAAATACTTTGATTTGATTTGATTTGATTTAAAAACATTAAATTATGTCAATGCCATCTTGTTTCCATGGATATAAAATAATATTTTATGTAAACTACTGCTTACGTCTCACCTTTATCCTGGTATTACTGACGTCACGACTACCACCAACACTAAACAGAACGCTTGTTATCTGATTACCCAATCACATACACTTTAAGGAGGCAAACGTGTGAATAAAAGACATTTGAATGAGGATTGTCCGCCGACTCAAGTTATGATTATTGTTTAAACACAATGTACAGGGACCCTATTCGTAATGAGATGTTATACTATTGATAATTATTCTGTAATGTGTACATTTAAATTTCAAAAAATACTTCAGCAAATAAGATAACTATAGTTCATAAATTATCATATTTATAGTTATATTATAAATGAAAATGTTTTGATGTGTAATAGTCACGCTAAACTTACCAAGCAGATTTAACTAAATTTGATATTTCCATTACTTAGGTACAAAGAAAACATATGCATTTGTATTTAAAAGTATTCCCTAAACATTTTTATGTCATTTTTTCATTTTGAAACTTGATCATGTATTTAAATTTAAAATAGCGTTTCGTTGTTAACCATATTACACAACGCAATTTATTCAAATTTTTTATTTCAGAAAATAAACGTCAAATGTCGTATTAAGATAAAAATAGTAATGGCAAGTACGATATAATATTTATATAGATGGTACCAATGACATGTTAAACCAATTTGTGTATTATATCTTGACTATCCTTACAGTTAGCTTGTTGGACATTTCTACAAAACCTATTTAATAGGCGAGTGTCTCAATAGGCAATAAAGTCGCAATGTAAGATAATACTCTACGTCGATTCATGATCGTACAATAGCAATAAATTCCTTATGAATTAATAAAATTATAGTGCCTCATAATAAATTTAATGTAATGCCTCAAAGTAGAGATATCATTAATGAAAGCGACATATGACATATGATGAAAGCGTGTCAAGTAAAACATTGTTAGAGAATCCTATATATTGTTTTATAATCATACGCTAGTTATGAATTCCTCACGAAACCTTCAAAGAAAGGAAGTTCATAAATGAGTATAATATCTCAAATTATGATTTAAATCAATCTAGATAAGGTATTACATGTTGTATCATTATAACCTAACTAATCTAGTTATTAAGAAATTAGACTCCAATTTATAAATTAATTATATGATTAAATGTCCCAATTAAAGGATGTTGTTTAAAGACTTTTATCTATGAAATAAGGTATCATGCACACGCGATACACGTAAACGCCATATATGGATAATAGGTCAGAATATATATTGGAATGATAAATATCCTAGCATTTGTGTGTACATCTAAGAGCACAATGAACAACGCAACGCATTTATTGACTAAAATAGTGGTATGATGCAATACTTAAGCATTAATTTCGTGTGGTAATAACTTAAAAATACGAGTACTACCATTTAGGTACATTTTCAAAAACTAAGGTTATTTTAAAGCATAACAAACCTCTGTCCTTGCTGGGCGAGATATTCAATCTTTGTACATTTATATTTGGGCTACTTTTTTTTGAATTTATAATGTAATGATAAATACTTAATAACTCTACTTTTTGCTTGTAAAGCCTTTACGAACGGCTATTTTGTAGTTTGCGTTTAAGATTAAAAATCGAGAAGAGGAATTTTCAGATTTATACTGTTCGTAAGAGTTTTTAAGAGGGTGTTAAAGCACAAAGTATATATTATTAAAATTTTCTTATATTTTTTTATTAATATAATTAAATTTGATGTCAACATTCGAGACCATTTTCCCATAAATTAATATCAGTTTCAATTTTGTTGTAAATAAAATCTTGCTACGCTTAATTTTAAAAATTTGTAATGCCTATTATTGTTATGGTTATTGTTTATATAAGAAGAAAATATAAGGGATCACCGTGTATGGCGTTGATCTGTGAAACCCCTTGATCAAAGGTTAAACGATGAGATATTTTTGAAATCATATGTAGCACACCATACACTGAATCAGCATGGTAATTTAACAACTCATTAGCTTAGGATTAGATAAAGCCCTTCCTACTAAAGGGAGTAAAAATCATCCTTAATATTACAATACAGAAACGATCTAGATTAAGACAACCATCTAAGCCAATAACCGGGTAATTTGGGGTACCTCCGGTTATTGCGAGACAGATTATCCTTAGGATACAGGTCAGCCCACGTAAGGATGAGTATTTAACCACCAGACAACAGCCCCAAACGTTAGTCCAGGTCTAATCCCGGAGATATAAAGCCACTACAATAGCGCAGGCTAAAAATCACAAGACAAGCAGATCGAAAGACGGCACTGCTTCAATAACTTTATTCCCCTCGCAGTTGTAGTCCCTAATTCCGTCACCTTTCACCAACATTTAGAACTTAACTAGAGACATGAACTTGATAGTAGAGCCTCCTTGGCAAAAAAAGACCTCAAGTTTATATATATATATATATATATATATATATATATATATATATATATATATATATTCAAGTTTATTTATTTAAAACTGGAAATGGATTCTTGGAAAGTGAGAAAAAATATTACAGTGCGTATGAATGTAGAGGTGTTTCTTATCAGCGCCCTAATATAAAATATATGTAATTTACACATTGCTCATTGCTTGAACGTTCTCTTAGAATTTACAACATGCCGAGAAGCGTTTCTATCACTGCATAAAAATATCCGAGCAGTTTTTATATTTTAAGGTAGATTTTGTAATACAAATAGGAAACACAGTCATTAGATAGAACTATAATGCTTCAAGGACTTTAAACTTACGGAAAGTACACGTATGTAAAGGCTCAGAACTATGAGTATTTATTCTGACCATTAATAAATAATTTGTAACCTGATGTGATTAAAATGGTAGTCTCAGAACTCAAATCAGTAATACGTGACTTATAATATAGAATAAATAAAGAGTAGAAATCCTTGATAAATTTTACAATTTATTGATACTGTTAAGAAATTCACATTACTAAAGAAGTTGTATACTAGGGTCATTATGGTAATGGTTTACTTCACAATGGTGTCCACTCAATTTATAAGTTCAGCTGACCCATTTTTGTATTTGAATGATTTAGTCTAGTTTGCCATGACACGAAAGTTAAATTATTATTCGTTTGCAAAAAATGTTGAAACCATATTAAGTTTCATTAGTTTTAAAAATAACATGAATTACTTGGGTATTATCAATGTTAGTCAAGTCAAATAAGCAAATTTCAAATAAATTAAATATTTAGTCTGACCAAAACATCCATAAAGTTGCTGGAAGACGTACGTTAGGAAATCCTTCTCATAACAAATTAATTATTCTTTACCAACTTTGATAAACCGATCCTAAACTGCTGTAACTGCTAATAATTTTCCATATGATTGAACCCGATTCTCCCTGCACGCTTTGGGCACAGAGAGGATTAAAACAACCCAAAACACAAGTTTAGTAGCTTTTCAATAAGGAAAAGAAATTTGTGAACAGTGACAATCTTTGCAAAATAAAGGGAAATCCGACGAAATAACAGATATAAAACATTTTTTTTGCTTTGTAATCAGGTCTTCGTTTCATATAAACTGATCTAGTGTTTTGTGTTGTATTTAATAATCACTAAACTTAAATGTAAACTGCTTTGGGTATCAAGAGTCGTTATTAGGAGAAATTGTGATTACTCAATAATAGAAGTATCAGACTTGTAAGTCCTTGTCCTCGTCCAGCTACTGACCATCACATTGTACTACATGTGGTGATTATCTAAATTGCTGCAAGCTGAACGACTTTGGAAATGCTGAAAAATACTCGCAATAGTATTTAATGTTCAAAAATATTAAAATATTAGATATTTTTTGTTTCTATGGATATTAAATATTGATTGT
This sequence comes from Homalodisca vitripennis, assembly GCF_021130785.1. Classification (NCBI taxonomy): domain Eukaryota; kingdom Metazoa; phylum Arthropoda; class Insecta; order Hemiptera; family Cicadellidae; genus Homalodisca; species Homalodisca vitripennis. The sequence continues at coordinate 90,497 of NW_025776546.1, forward strand.
TTGGAAACGGTTTGATATATTTCATATGTGTTTCTCATTCTTTTATATTTTGTTGCCTTTTGTATGTCAAGGATACTACTAACAAGAAATACATTTTTACTTATCTACCCATCCACATACTACATGTCATAAGTTAATTATTATGACGTATTTTAATAATGATTTTTTTTAATGGTTACTTTGTAAAAAACCCCCTGGCCATTGCCTCTTTGGGGAAAGATAACTTATTTAATAAGAATAAAAACAAAAGTATACTCTTTGATACCGACAGTTATAAAATAACTCCAAAATGACGTGGTTATATTTCAAAATAAAACATTGCAAACAACTTTAAATCATATTTTAAAGAATTAATTGTTGATTATGTTGTACATGATCAATTATTATCTTTTAAGTACGGTTTTCGATACGACATTCTACGTATTTCTAATTAATTTTTATAAAATGAGGATACCTCTTCTAACCTATATTGCACTTATCTGGATTCCTCTGATGTCAAAATTTTGCAAGGGGGTTGTTTTGAGCTTCTTCGATTTTCGTCGCCGCTTATTTTTGGGTCCCTTCAGACGCACATGACTCCAGATTTCAGGAGTCAATTCTGCAACAAGATGAGATTTCAAATGCTACACGTATGAGGAAGGTGAACTGGAGATAAACTCATCATGCGCAAGTAAAATTATAACTACATTGTTGTATATTTTTAGATTATTTAAATCTGTAATTATGATATTTAAGTATAGTTGTAATAATAATTATTATTAATAGTACTATATTTAATCGTAATTTAATAGTAGTATGGCAAGAAGAGGTACCTCCAACTAATCCACGTATTTGGTCAATTTACGTATCTTGAATATTACAATCATAGCCACAAAATGAGATTTCCTAACTGAGAGTGTCCTAAATAAATCACTGAACTTTCCGTTCATATTCAGCTTATCAGTGAACAATACTTAATCATAGACATCAAGTAAACAACAATACTTTTCTACGTTATACATTATAACACAAGTTGTAGTCTTTAACTAATGTTGAGTCTTCTGCTACATATTAACTATATTTTTATACTCTTTCGGATTGCAGCATAAGGGGTGTCAGGTGACTAAAAATTAAAAAAAATCATTTTTTTAATTATCTTTTTAATATTTCTGAATTATTACTGTGTATTTTACTGAAAACTTCATTCATTTTTGACCATTAATTTTTTAGTTATAAATTTTTGAAATTGCGCTCACTCAACAAGTTTCGCTCAACAAAAACGCCTAGAGCAGTCGATAAAGTATTCAAGAAGCGTAAAATGGTGTTTAATGGTACACCAAAATGTCGTGTAGTTAGACTAGAAGAAGTGGAGGACAGTATACACAACTCTACTTGTGAAGTTAGTCGTATGCCCATCATACCTCTAATTGTGAACCTAGTATTTCTAGCCCTACGCGTTTTTTGCGTTTTCAGAAAGTTAACATTTTTCAGATTTAATGTACCTTTCCTCAGGAACCACATGAAATATCTGAATGATTTTTTTCTTAATTTTGTTTAGCTCATTGTTCTCTTAAATTTTTATGGAGAATATTCTTTGCAACTATTATTTTATTTTTTAGATAATTAAAAATCTAATTTACATAAGATTAAAAAGTCAATTTAAAAAAAAATCATAAAAATACAAATATCAACTTAAACAGTAAACCATCCATGTAAATGATAGCGAAAGGAGTAGGCTTTCATTTAAAATAAAAATTAGAACAATGGTATTTGTACTTATTTCAAAAAGGTACATCAAAGACAGTCAATTTAACATTGTAAGGATAGGGACACTGGACTCCCCTGAAGTGTCAATGTACAGTACAAAATAAGAAACCAGGAGTAAACGTGTAGGTTGTACGTGATGCACGAGTAGCATCGTACTAAATGTGTATTATCAAAATATTTCAACTTAAAATAATTATTAAATTTATAAGAGCGTGTTATTAACTTGTAACTCTCGGTAGTTTTATTTCCAACCAATTTTAAGTTTGCTCCTAAAAGGAAACATATGTATTATATTATAAGGTACTTTTGAAAATATTTTGTTTCTTTTCATATTAAATAATAGAGATTGCTTACTAATAAAGCTAATACTTCAGTGGTCTAATGAATACAAAGATTTTCGGTGGTTTTGTATTTCCTTATCTAGTTTATATAAAAAAGATAGCAAAAATATTCTTAACTCACGCATTCCGAATTCACACTGAGTAATACTTTCATCACTTTAACCCAATTAACCGACTCAGTTTACTCGCCGACTCAAGTAATTACGTAAAACATATCCCGAAGCTGAGTTAATCTCCTACGCTGGCTGGGATGGTTCTCGATGAGAGAGTGAACTCTTAATCATCAACTGAGAACGCTGTAGTACAGTGACAGCTGTAATCTGCTGTCTATCTGTACCTGATGAGACGAAACAACGTCGAAACAGCAACACAATTAGCGAGACATCTGTCCCTACTTTCAAATAAGCTTTCGCAAAGTGAACAGCTGCATAGCAGTGTGGTGGTAATAGTATTTTTTTACTCCAAGAGCATTTTCATATATTAGGAGGTGTTAATGTACTTTGGTGTATCCATTTTAATCAAAAACAAAACTGCTATAAACAACACAACGTAAAATGATTTAAATATATTCACTAAAATTCTCGATAACGATTAATTATACTTTGGCATGAAACAGTGTTATGTTATTTTACGTAGTTTAAATGAATGTAAAGGTGACAGAGGAATCTAATAAACTTTTCCTATAACTGTATCATTTAAATTGTTAATATTTAATTTCTTGTACATTGGAAGAGAGCTCTAGTGGTAATCTCAGTAACTAATTGGATAAATTAAATATGATAAACTACATATCTCTACAAATCTGGGGAAAATCGTTATTTAAGTATTAAGTTTTAACTATATAACGCGATAAATTTTTATATTTTAATCCTAATTAAGTTAGCATTCACTAATTTAAACTTATTTTAAATATTTTCCCTACTATAAAATGCTTGAAATTCTCTTTAGAATGAAAGAAGTAATACACGTATTGTAAAATTCCTTAAAAACTAAGGAAATCCTTTCAATTTATAACATTTTATTATTAAACTGGTACACTTTTACCGTTTTTGCTGAGATTAATAATCGGAAAAAATAGGATATAAATTGCTTTTGATAAGACGAATACTGAGACCGTAAACTTTGATTTATAAATAATTAAAGTAACTCATCTCTAAGTCCTTGTGCTGATTCTGGTCTCTGCAATCGAACTCTTGTTGTACATTTTCCACGTCCTGCGTGTTAAATAACTTTGAATATAAAGCTGACTTATGAAAAGTTCTGGCTCTTGTCAAGCTTTATCATCGCATCTTGTTCTTGATCATGCTTTTCCAACACAACGTGATAAGAAATCATCGACTTTTGTAAACAGAACTTCTTAACTAATCAGAAACATTGAAATACCTGTCCTTTGTGGTTTCCATGGATTTAAAAATATATAGACAACTGTGTATGTTTAAATTTTGAATTTTTATTTTAGTTTTTACCTTCACTTGCTTGTTCACGTTACGACTAATAACATAAAATTAGGTCGATTTTTTAATTTAATTATTTATACACATACATCCAAAATACAAAAATAAAATTTTTGATCATCGTAGCGTATGGTTTATGTGATAATTAATTATCACTTGGATACAATATCAACAGACACTATTCGATGGCATTTTTATTATTAATTAGTATACATGTAACAAAAAAAACCTCGTAAATTAAGTTTTCGCTTTGATGTATATAATTCAAGTAGTCTACATTACAGTGCTCTTAAACTGAAATTGTATAGTTATTCTGTAAACAAGATACCATGTTATTAAAAAAACCATAAATAATTACAAAAATCGGTGAAAGGTTGACGAATAAATATAATTTCATATAATTTTCAAATAGTCTGAGGTGATTTGCCTTCAGTTATTATACAAAAAAGCTAATTCCACAGTTAGGATTAGAGTATTTCAAAGTTTTAAAAATTTGTACTTCAAATACATTATAGATATGTAACTTTGCAATGGCTAACTAAACACTCTAAAAATATAAATGATCTACACTGGAGGATATTCCTGACTTGAAAATAACTAGATTACTTATAAATAGTAATGTTTTAGGATCCTAAAGTTGAAGAGTGAAACTACGTATATACTACGTATTACGTTATAAGTATCAATGGAACACACAAGTTTCTCTTTAAAATTAAATAATATACAAGTGAATAGATGCAATAATCCAATGTTAAAATACTAACAAGTATTGCTAGAACCGATAACTGCGCAGTGTGAGATCCTAGACTTTGGATCTGAAAAAGAAAGAGACCACAGCTTCATAACCTGTGTGTGACCAGGCACAGTGTTTCTCAGTACCTTGAACTCTCCTAATTATTCTGTATAATAAAACCCCCGCACATGCCAGAAGCCCACAAAGATGGGCGTAATAAGCCTTAAGAGAGAATCTGCCTCTACTCTTATATAACAATATTTGAATGAATGGCATGTGTTACAACAATATAATCATACAGAGTTAAATATGTTGGCTACTATAGGTACTTCCTAGTACACAGCGCCTCACCGCCTGGTTGTCAAAGACCTCAAAGTTGACTTTTATCCCGTCGCATGTAACACTGTAATCGTTTAAATGCCTTTATTAGTTGAATAAAGGATTATTAAATGTTGAAATGACTTTTATGATTATCAATCGACTGGACATTAAAATTGTCATAGACAATTCTTAAATCCTACAAATTTCAAAAATGAAATGCATGCTCTCTATAAACCACTTCTATGAATATGTTATTTAGTGTTAGGTTTGCAGCTTATACATAACTATGGGTAACCACCAATTCAATAACAGTAAACTAAAGTAGGACGACAATTTGTAGGCTATAAGTTGTGTCTTGCAATTGTACTATGTTGTGTCTAGTGCTGCGATTTAATGAGTTGTTCTGTTTTTTACATTGCAGCTTTAAATGGGCTTTACTGGTTGGCCTAACAATGAGTTTCTTGGGTAGTATCATACCAAATGCCAAGTGTGATGATACTTTAACAATGATTAGCAACTACTGTTAAAGATCCAGAACAATGTTATTGATTAAGAAGTGTTTGTAATTCTATTTCCACTCATTTTTACAATGCGTTCCTGAAAAAATCATGTAATGTTAAGTATGACACATTTCAATGTTTCTTTTTTTAATGTTCTTCTCTTTTGACAATAATGAATGAACATATGCAACAATCTAAATAGTAATTACAATATATAACAAACGCTTGATTAATTTATTTATTGTTTTCAGTATATTAATCTGTACTGAAGTGTACCGCAACCGTATTTTTATACAATAAGTTCCACTCTATGTTTTAAAATCCTGAATAGTAACGTTTAACTTGCTATAGTTAAGCGTTCATAATCTTTGCTAGTTTTAATACACTAGTTTGACCTATTTGTAAATATTTAACTTCCTAAGAAATGCCGTAGGGCTGGCTGTGTGACATACGTAAGAATATAATTCTCTTGAACAACTATAACATTTTTATCAAGTATGCAAAACACGTAAATACCACTATGGATGTTAAAGCTTTTCATGAAATAGCAAAGAGATTCTCCCTGCACACTTTAGGTACAGAGAGGATTAAAATCATTGCGACACACAAACTAGACAGATGATTAATTAGGTTAATTTCTATGAAGGCAATATCGAGTTCGGTTATAGTGCATATCATTGCATAATATTTAAAGGTCATTATCGTACCTTTACACATTGATCTTAGTGTAAACAAGTAATAAAAAGATAAAACTGCCTAGGAGGTAAATTTTTGAGCAAACTGAGTACATAAACATGATTTATAAATGTTTATTAAGGTTGTTTTCATAAACAACTAGCAGACACGTTTATTTTAGAAATTTCTGTATGGGCCAATAAACATTTAAGCTCTTTTAACAGTCGTCTCTTTAACCCTAAAATTAACCAGATTTAAAAATTTGAACAATCTATAAATTTGAATATTTTTACCATCTGTAGATAAAGTATCTGGCAGAGATTGTAGGTGTAACGTTTACATGTATGTGTCATTATGGATATGTGCATGAGGTTACACAGTATCATGCCGTATGGTGTTACAGCAACTCATCTATGCATGGGTATGACTGACATATACTGCAATATGTCATGGTTTTTCAACGCACGTGTAATACTGTTGAAGTACAGCGAATTCATAATCAGATTCAGATTGAGAGTTATACAATTTGTAGGTTAAGGCGTTAATAATAAATAGTTGAAATAGAAATCGTAATTCAGCGTTTCAGTATGCGTATGTTTTTTTTATTTTTTTATTGAAAGGATAAGCTAATCCCCTTTTAAGCCTTATTCCGCCCGTCCTCATAGGCCACTAGCCTGTCCGAGGATCTTATGAAACAGAATAGGGGGGAGAGCCGATTCTGTTCAAGGTATGTGGTACTGATGAAAAGTGCAGCGGTCAAAGGCAGGATTCGAACCTGCGCTATGTCTTAGACTGAAAGTTCAAAGTCTTTAATGGAAAAGCTTTAATGAAAACTAACTTTAAAAAATACTACTTAAGAAAAAACTCTGTTTAAAAAGTTATGATATAATTCTCAGCCCATAATTAGTGTACGATTTAATTCACAAGACATCAGAAAAACATTTATTCACCTATATTTTATACAGACTTGATTATTTTACGTTGCATCGTGAAAATTGCAAGAGTATTTAATTACTCTAACTTTTAAATTGATTTATGTCACCAAACTTTACTTTTCGTGGAAAATTATTAGTTATTCTTAGTATCTTATCCAAACACACAGTAGTCACAAAAACAAAAAACTAAACGGACCTAATTTACTTATCATCATTTAAAATATGCTCTGCAATATTCTCCACAACGGTTAAATATATTTTGCCTAGAAACACTTATTGAACAAAAATTATTATTTATAGTGAAACTTTAATATTTATACATGAATATGTAATATAATAAGTTGTGTCTATCACTATATCGCTTCATTTCGTTTCTCTCTTGAAATGGATGAGTGCTCTGGTTGTAATCTCAGTAAAAAATTGAATAAATAAACATATGTAAACCATTTCTCTTTTCAGATTATCTTTTCCATTTTTTCTTTCTGTTCAGTTTAAACTAATAAACGTAAATAAGTTACGATCTTTATTCCTAAGTAAACCAGCATTCAATAATTTCAAATTTGATTCCATATTTACCCTACTATAAAATGCCAGAAAGATGACTTTTAGACACCTTTAAGAAAATAATTCTCTAATTAATATTTACACTTTTTATGAAATATTTATGAAGGGATCTTAAATAATTTAGAGTCTAGAAAAACACAATGTTAACTGATTCCTTCTGTACACTTAGAGTACCGAAAGGATTAAAAAGCCCAACTTACAAGTCATTTTTCCCTTTGTACACAAATCATACTAACGTTAATTGTTGATTTCGCTATTCTTTGCGAAGCAAATAAATTCATTGTAAAATCCCTAAAAGATTATAATCCAGTTAATTTTAAACGTGTTATAGTTACAATTGAACACCAAAACAGGACTCTCTAAGAAAAATAGTAAGAGCAGAAACTCTGATTCCTAACTAATTAAAGTAACTCATCTAAGTCCGGGTCTTGATCTTAGTCTTCGCACTCGTACTCCTCGTGGTGATTTTCTGACGTCCTGCGTGTTGAACGTTAAACTGAACTATGAAAAATGTCCTGGTCCTTACCAAGCTATGACGTCGCATTTGTTCCTGGATGTGTTGTTCCAACTCAACACAGTTGTAGTTCAACAAAATTTGTAAACATACATTTTGAATTTATCAAAAACTTTTAAATACTGTTACTTTGCTGTATCTATGGATATTAAAATATAATAATATGTACTCTTTTGTGTATGTTTCACCTGTTTCCTTTTTTTCTTCAGTGACGACTACTGCTATAATTATACCGATTCTTGTTATCAGATTACTCTTACACATATATACTAGCGAGACAAACATCTTCCGCCGCCCAACTTATATTACCGTGTACATGATAAATTATCATAGTTTAGGTACAATATCCAGGCAGTCTATTCGATATGTCATATTATTGTTTATTAGTATATCTGCAACTAAAAGAACCTGCTTAGATTTGGCGTACGTTTTCCCAATCGTAACATATGAAATTTAATTATCATGACCCAACACAAAAGCACTGCTATAATTGATAATATTCAGGTAAAGCTTTTTCCATTATAGGGCTTCTGTTTCGAAAATATGTTATATATTGGAGGAAAAGAACGAAATTTATTGTGTTAGTTGGTTTGTTAGCAATACTCCTGTTTTGGTGTAATATTTTAAACAATTCTACACAGTTAGAAAAGTGTGCGATAGTTCATTGTTTTGTTAGGTTTGCAATATTTCGCTTTTTCAGTGGAATGTGGCACCGTTAATTATTGATGCTTTGGTTTTACAATTTGACGAAAAGACTAATGTTGGTTACAAGTAGAGTGTTGTTTTAATAGTCTTCAATATAAACACTAATTTTGCTACATAACATATTGACAAATGAGAATATGACTACTGGAAGAAAAATCCTTATTTCCAAAAAGTCTCCTTTGTGTAAATTTACTAAATTTACATTAACATAAATGCACTGATATTATATCCCAAGAGAAATGGGTTATTAAACGCTCAGCAGTATGCCATACTACTCAATATTATTTTGTGTTTCATTACATAAATATTTATATAGGCACTCGACATTGTGATAAATTACAGGATTGTGTAAATATAAAGCTTGTTATTATTTCTCATACTTGTTAAGTATGGTTGGAATAATAATCCTAAGTTAATAGTATTTAAATCTAAGAAAGCTACATTCTTTGTATGTACGTATAAAAAGATATAATATTCTATTACGATGTTCCTACCAATCAAGAAATGTTTCTAATTTTCTCTATTAATAATATCCTCAGAACTAGTATGTTAAAACATGCTAATAAAAAATGTACCATAAACTTATATAGGTTGGTTAGGATGGTTTAATATACTAATTCTGAGGACGCAAATTATATAAAAAACATATATCTTCCCAAAAATCGATTGGTACGAAAGTTGCCAAAAACACTTGTAATTTAAATTAATTATTTAAACCATTACCATTTGAACTACCTTAAATTAGAATATATAAGAGCTTTCTATAATATCTTATCATAGTTTATTCTGTATAATATAGCCAGAAATATTTAAATAGTAATATTTTGTTTTAATTATAAGTCACTTTTATTTTTGCGGCTCGTTCAGCAAAACATATTTGTAAACATTATACTTTAAAATAAAAATATATTTATACTCATACTGAGTACCTCAAATTACCTTCTTAAGTAATTAACATAAAGAAATTCGGTGGGTGCAAGAAGAGCTACCCTATCCTTCGTAATATTCCACGTTTTCGGTCATTTTATGTATCTTGTAAATCACAATCATAGCCAAAAAATGAGATTTCCTAACACAAAATGAGAAACGAGGAGTATATGTGTGTTTTACGTGATGCTTGAGTAGCATCGTACTAAATGTGTATTATCAAAATATTTCAACTTAAAATAATTATGAAATTTATAAGAGCGTGTTATTAGCTTGTAACTCTCGGTAGTTTTATTTCCAACCAGTTTTAAGTTTGTTCCTAAAAGGGAACATATGTATTATACTGTAAAGTCAGACAGACTTTTTAAAATGTTTTTGTCTTTTCATATTAAGTAATGGACATTGCTAACTATATTAAGCTAATATTTCAGTGGTCTAATGCATACAAAGCTTTTGGGTCGTTTTTTATTTCTTTACATATTGCATATAAAAAAGACAGCTAAAATATTCCTAAGCAACACATGACTAACAATAGCTGCATGTTTTTCATGAGAACCCCCATCTGCTCTCTCTACTTCATTACTCACGCAGTCCAAGTTCTCACTGAGTAATGTCTCATCTCTCCAAGTCAATTAACCAACTCAGTTTACTCGCCGACTCAAGCAATTACGCAAAACATTTCACAAAGATTAGAGCAATGAGTAATTTAAATTGTAAAATTTTACCTTTACTCAACGATAACATTTATTTCTTATGTGCTTCAAATGCATTTTCAAATATTAGTTGGTCTTAATGTACTTTGGTTTATCCATTGTTATCACAAACAGAAATACTAGAAATAACACAACCTACAATTATTTAAATATGTTCACTAATATCCTCGTTAACGATTAATTATACTTTGGCATGAAACAGAATTATGTTATTACACATAGTTAAATGAAACTTAAACGGTAAAATGGAATATAATAAGTTGTTTCTATAACTTTATCACTTAAATTATTAATATTTAATCTCTTGTAAATTGGAAGAGGGCTCTAGTGGTACTCTCACTAACTAATTGGATAAATTAAATATGATAGACTACATCTCTCTACAAATCTGGAGAATATTTTTATTTAATTATTGAGTTTAAAGTAGTTAACCCGATAAATTTTAATATATTTTAATCCTAATTAAGTTACCATTCACTAATTTTAACTTATTTTAAATGTGTACCCTACTATAAAATGATTGAAAGTCTCTTTAGAGATTTAAAGTATCCTCTCAGTAATCTTTATACTTTTTACATATATGTATGAATGGAACTTAAAAGAAAATTTGCAGTTAAATGTAGTACATTGTAAACGGATTCTTTTTGTACGCTTAGAGTACTGAAAGAATTAAAAACCCTAAACCACACGTTCTTATTATCTGTTGAAAAAAGTTATACATATATCATTGACTGTTCACGAAACAAGTAATAAAAGTATTGTAAAATGACTTAAAATCTAAGGAAATCCTTTCAATTTCTAACATTTTATTATTACACTGGTACAGTTTTGCCGTTTTTGCTGTGATTAATAATTGCAAAAACTAGGATATAAATTGCTTTTGGTAAGACAAATACTAAGAGCATAAACTTTGACTTATAAATAAATAAAGTAACTCATCTCTAAGTCCTTGTGCTGATCCTGGTCTCTGCAATCGCACTCTTGGTGTAAATTTTCCACGTCCTGCGTGTTGCACAACTTTGAACATGAAGCTGAACTATGAAAAGTCCTGGCCCTTGTCAAGCTTTATCATCGCATCCTTTTCTTGATCATGATTCCCCAACACAACATGGTAAGAAATCATCGACTTTTGTAAACAGAAATTCTTAACTAATCAAACACATTGAAATACCTGTCCTTTGTGGTTTCTATGGATAAAAGAATATATAGACAGCTGTGTATGTTTAAATTATCAATTTTTATTTTAGTTTTTACCTTCATTTGCTTGTTTACGTTACGACTAATAACATAAAATTTGGTCGATTTTTGTTATCTGATTATTCATACACGTACAAACAAAATAAAGAAATAATACGATTATGTTTACTATCCTATAGTATGGTTGATGTGATATATTATTATCGCTTGGATACAATATCAACAGACACTATTCGATGATATTTTATTGTTAATTGTATATCTATAACTAAAAACCTCGTAGATTTGATTAGTTTTCGCTTTTTTGTATATAATTCACGTAGTCTACATTGCAGTGATCTCAAACTGAAATTGTATAGTTATTTGGTAAACAAGTTACCATGTTATTAAAAAAAACCATAAATAATTAGAAAAATCTGTGAAAGGTTGAAGAATAAATATAATTTTCATATAATTTTTAAATAGTCTGAGGTAATTTACCTTCAGTTAATAAATCTTTTATACCATTGACAGCATGGGAAATATTTTCATTCAAAATATGAAGTTATCAAACCTCTGCCATAACACAAGTAGGTTTGTCGCACTGGCTTAATGGACTCTTCATAATTATTGTATAGCTGACATTGATTAGTCTCCTGTACTTTAAAACATGATCACTTTAGTATTATTATGCAAGTTACAAAAGTAAAATTTTGTATTTTTAAAATAAAAAAATTAAAATGTGACACATCTAAATATACATGTGGTATTTCTTAAATAAAAGACCATATTAGAGAAGGTTAAATATAAGGAGCTGTTATATACTCTATGTTTGGCTCAAAAAGGTTTTGACCACATCCGTACAGGACGTAAAGGCTTTGTAATGTATCCTCTCTTTTAATTGAGGAACCACATCCATTAAGAAAATGCTTTGATATATTTGAAATTAAGTAGTAGTTAGCCACTTGACTATCCAATAAGGCGTTGTTTTGGAAATATTAAAAAAGTAATATATTTACCCGAATTAAGATGGAGTCACTAATGTACTGTAACATTTTCAACATATTACTCTTTTAAAATAAAAACCTAACAATAATCAATTTAGAAATTTTATATTCCACACATACAGTATACAAAGTATACTAACGTTAATTGTTGCTTAGAGTAATCTTCACGAAATAAAAATTCAATTTTAAAATCCTTATAAGATTAAAATCCTGTTAATTGGCAACGCGTTATACTTGCACTTGAACAGTTTTAGTGGTTTTTTTTCTGTGATGAATAATCGCTAAAAATCTAACGTAAACTGATTTGTCTAAGAAGAACAGTGAGAGCAGAAACTTTGATTCTTAACAAATGAAATTAGCTCATCTGTATGGCCGTGTCTTGTTCCTGGTCTTCGCCCTCGTACTCCTGGTGTTAGTATCTGACGTATTGGTGTAGAGCGATTTGAAAGTTAAACTGAACTATGCAAAAAGGCCTTGCCCTTAACAAGCTCTGTCCATCTCACTTGTTCCTGGACGTGCTTATCCAACCTAACGTAGTATGACTTTAAGAAATTTGGCAAACAACACTTGTGAATTTATCGAAAATTAGAAATACTGTACTTTGCTGTTTCCATGGATATAAAATTATAATGATATTTACTCCGTTGTTTATGTTTCACCTGTTTTTTTTTATTTCTGTTGTTAATTTCACTTGCGTCATGGCTACTACTATCATTTACAGATTCTTCTTATCAGATTACCCTTACATGTATAAGTAATAAGTATTAAATTATCATACTTAATATACTTTTATTTAATGTACAAGTAATTGTATTTGTTTTATACCTGTAAACACAAAAATAAACATCAAATTGTGTCTCATTATTGTAGCTGCAATATTTAATAAGTAGAGTGATTTATCCCCGATAGTTGTCAAACCTAAATTGAATGTACAGTGATTTTGCTTTACTAATAATTATTACTAATTATGTATGATTGAAGATTTTCTACGATATTTTTCTACTGATAATTCAGTATAGAGCCGGTGAATATAATTCTGAAATTGTTATAAAATTTGCTTCAAAACCCTGGAGACAATAGTGACCGCGACTTTTTCTATACAGACCCCAATGATGTACTGCGGTCATTAATTTTGGTCACATTAATTATGCAGTTAATGGTTGTGGGATAGGTGGACATCATATAAGCTCTCTAGTTTAAATACTAAACCTAAGTGTAATGGCATTATTAATTATTTACCAAATACTTCCTATTGTAAAACAAGAGTAGAAACAGGAAAATCTAGCCGTGTGTAAATTTTATTTCAAGATAAAAAGATTTATGATTGCCATATTGTATTCGAACTGATGATATATTAAATGCGCCTATAATTCATTTTATACAAATCATGGAATTCTCTAATACACTATAAATAGGGATACACATTTCATATAATTATCATACTGTGGGATCTTTACTGTTAAAACTAATCGTACTAACTGTGTAATTTATTTTTGATTTAGTAAATTTTTTTCCCGTTAGGATCATAATGATTAAAACTGTGTTTTAATAAACTTAATGGTATTTTATAACTTATTCATTTTATAATAATTTTATGTATAAACCCTTTATGGAGATATTTCCCAAAATCAAATATCCTTTCTCCATTTACCTATTATTAATTATTCCTGACCTCATATTCACAGATTCGTACGTGTATTTTCCTAATCATATGAAATTACATGATTTAAAATTGCTAAACTTACAAAATTATTTGACTTTGACTAAAAATTTAAAAACAGATTTTTATAATCCTATTTTTAAATATGTAAGACATATTCATTTTCAATGTGAAACCTTACTTCTAAGTAGTTTTTAATAGTATGTACATTGTACAATTCGTTTGTCCCTATCACGAAAACAAAAACTTCGGCTACCAAACCTAGGCAACTACATCTGATGCTGCAGAATTAACTCCACTAAACACCCAATCATATTACCATCCAGTCTAGTGTTGTTTATTAGAGACTTTCCATTTTTCTAAGTCGCATTGTGTGGAGATTGTCCTTTACAGTACAAAATATTACTTCTTAAGTGCTATATTTGTTGGAAACATAGATTAGCTTGAGGAAAACTTGTTTAATAAAGCTGCACAACTTGATATGGCACAATAGTAATTTGCTAATAAGAATTAAGAATAAACTAATCTTCTAAAGCAGGATAACCCCCTCAATAAATGTTTAAATCTTTAAAAATTGTAATCTGAAATTTATTGTTCGTTTCACATACTGTTCCTGCATTGTACTGTAGAAAACAGATTTAGTAATTGATTATATAATATATGTGTGTTTTATTTACATCAGTGGAAATAGGTTTTTAATATGAATACAATATCAATGAAAAATTAATACACAATGCTCAATTCCTATTACGAATAATATGGTTCAAACGATGGTTAGTTTTACTATAGTAAGGTTTTTATGCACTTTTAACACGGTGAAGTTCTTGGAAGGAGCTGTACATAGAAAAGGAGATATTTTATTTAAAAGTTTTATAATAATTAGAAACTGGCATTATTAGAAAAATAGTATTTTTAACTTTCTTAAGAGTTTTATTATTAATAATTAAGGAAATAAAATATTAAAACATGACAATAGAATCTAAGAAATACCTTCTATAAGTGTATAATATTTTCAATGGGCCATGCCAAATCTCTCGCCCAGTAGAAGAGGGATCTTGTGGTTATCTCAGCAACTAATTGAATAATTCAAAAGATACAGACCTTGATTCACAAATCTGTTTTATCATGTTTAAAGATACCTGCGTCTTCCCATGGATGACTGATGACATCGACTACAACTTCGACTGCACCACGACACTTCACCCCACTGACAGGTAGCGAAAGCTACTAGGGCTTTGACCCTCGAGACACAAGGCAAAAGCCTAACCGGCAGAGGCCTTGAAAGATGTGGGGGATCCACCCCCCCACAGTCACAGCGACTTGGACTTGGAAAAGTTGTAGATATTAATTAATTGTAAACTGATTCTTTCTGTACACCTGAAGGGTACTGAAGGGATTAATTAACATAAACCACAAGTTATTTCTATTTGTTAAAAAACACACATGAAAATTATTTGTTGATCAAGATAATCAAAATTAACAAGAGAATAAAATGGAAATTTCAATGAAGAATAAAATCCTGTTATGTGTAAACGCGTGAGACATGATGCGGCCCAGATGTAAATGAAACATACGCTTTTGCTGTACCCATAGTTCATCTGGAAGGTATAACCCCTCTGGGGAAAGTAAATGTTTAGATATATATTAA
The DNA here is from genome assembly GCF_021130785.1 of Homalodisca vitripennis. Classification (NCBI taxonomy): domain Eukaryota; kingdom Metazoa; phylum Arthropoda; class Insecta; order Hemiptera; family Cicadellidae; genus Homalodisca; species Homalodisca vitripennis. The sequence continues at coordinate 106,116 of NW_025776546.1, forward strand.
TATATTAGAGCTACCAGATACATTAACTCCATCAGGCGCTCACGGAGGTTTCCTCCAGGTTAGCGTATAATGGATGTTATAGTCGTTTAAACTTTTTTTTATTTGTTTAAATCTTCATACTGATTTAATTACAATGTAATATATTAATTTTTAGAAATTAAATAAAAATTACTCTCTTATGTAATGCATTTTCTAAATAAGAAATTTAAAATCTTAAAAAATGTTATTGTATAATAACAACTTGATTAATTTTAAGGAATAATGCAATTAATTGTAAAAATTTTTAACCTGTAATTATATTTGGAAATTAACTTATTTTTTAACTTCTTACAAAACTACTTACTTCAATTTTTGAGATAATATACAATTGTAAAGTCAACTATTACTCTGAAATCAAAATTTATTCTTTACTAAAAATCTTTTTACACACTACATAAAGTTTCAAATCATTTTCCCTCTAGTTCTTATCACGACAATGTTCACTCCATAAAGAGTACTGAAATTTTTCCTAGCACCCTGGTACTGTACTGACAAGTCTTTCGTCTTCATTCTCCATTTCACAAAACACAAATAAAATATATTGTAAAACTTAAAAAGAAACCATCACAGGTCACACATTTAGGCGCACACGGATAATTACTCCATAAAAACTAAACACAATAAGGCGCTCACGGAGATTTCGTCCAAGCAGTACAAACACACCATCGGGCGCTCACGGAGGAATCGTCCAGTCTCGCACGGAAGTAGACCTCACACTGACAGATTTTGACAAATATAAGCGGGAGGCTATTGTTTCGATTCCCCGAAAGATGCTCGTGAAGTACACTGCGGGAAACGACTGCCAACATCAAAAAAGTAGTACTATTTTTAATAACAAAAAATACACGGAGGAAAACTCTGTTTAGTGCCCGATGTAGGGTTAAAGGAAATATTTTTAATTCCTTAGAGTAAATGAATCAGTACACATCTTCAGCGAAACTAAACACCAGTTTCTTGGACAAACAATATCTTAGGAACACAACTTATTATTAGGCCCTCTAAATTATGTATACATGCTTAAAACTGTTCTAACTTTGATATAGTTTTGAAATAATATTCCCTTTAGTATGAGAGAGACGTCGTAACATACAAATTTAATATAATTATTTGGGTATTTATGTGAAGCAATAGGGAATGGCACCGAAACGTTTTAGTAGCCTTCAGCTTAAACGTAAAATATCTTAAATCTATTAATTTCACTATTGGTGGACCTTGTACCTAAAGATTTAACTAAATACACTTATATCTGATCAGTTATAATTCCTGAACTGGAAAAATATTTTAAGAATTCAACAAAAGTAAAATTGTGCATCTAAATCTAGGTTTTATAGATACCTTTATTTAAATTCAAATACTAAGTATTTTTCTATAAATAATTATACTTCAGACTAGCTCATGATTATTGTTACTATCCGAAAATGGCGTGCGTGAACAAGCAATCGAACTCGGGCCCTGTAGTTGATAAGCTGAGACAGAATTACTCAGCTACGATAAAAGGTGTCTACTTGGCACATTCTGGTAATTCTTTCTTCAGCATGGGACCACTTGATTTATAAGTACACCTTTTATATTAATTTTTTGCACTTATTATTACTATATTATGGACAATTCTTGTCATGGAAACTAAATTATAATTTAGTTCAAGCGAAACTTTTTAAGGTTTTGAAAATTTTAATAGGGATCAGCACGCCATTGCTAACTGTAATACTTCTAATGTCCGATTTTTGTTTCGTGTACTATGGGAATGTACCAAACAAAATGAGTTAATTTATTGTTTGTTGTCTAAACTGTTTACAAGTATATAAATATTTAATGTAAGTATTTATACAAAATTAATTAGGGTTTTCTTACTGTTAGGTATTATATACTACTTTGTACTCACAGTAATACTTATGCTAAAACCGAATACTGAAAAGACAGCTCTGAGACATAGGTAAGAAGATGATTTCCTTAAACAATTCTATGATTCTATTAATTCTATGAATCAGATCAAAAATTCATAACACAAATATATTGGAAATATATTGTCGTTTAATATATATGAATCTATTAATCTGATTCTGCATGCACGCTTTGAGTGCATGAAAAATTAAAAACAGCCCAAAACGCAAATTTAAATTAAAACGTACCATACGTACCGTAGGATTTATTTTGTATAATAATCATCAAAATCAAAGATATCTAAGTAATGAAAAGATAAATAAATGTTTGTTTAATTTTAATCATGTTATTATTTCGTAATATATTTTGATATGATATTGTTTATTTCTAATCAATAATGTATGCACTTCTTTAGTGATTTATGCTGTGATAAATTGTCGATAAAACTAGGATGTAAGCTACGTACTTGGGATGTCAAGAGATAGAGAGAGCAGAAACTATGATCTATAAACAATAACAATAACTCACTGTAGGTCCTGGTCCTGGTCCTCTCCCTGAGCCTCACAGTGTGTTCCTTGTTCGTTGGTTCTCCGAGGTGCTGCGATTAGAATGAATTTTTAGTATAATACTGAACAGTTCAAAACATTTTAACATACAGAAGTTTCCTTTTGTTGTTTCCATGGATGTAATTAAATTTGATGTGTAATTTTGTTAGGGAAATATCAGCTTGGTTCTCATAATAATGTTGTCCATATGTATTCCCACGCATATTTCGTTTGTTTTTCTTTTATTATTTTAGAAACACCAACAAAAATTCCTTTCTATTTCTTATCTAGTCTAGGGGCCAGGCATTTACAAGTATAAGTAAACAGACTTAAGGTTCGTAAAATTGATAAAAGTTTCCATCAAACATGAAACTGATCGTCAGCAAAACATAACTTTGAAGTGGGTCGTAATAAATCAGCCACAAAGAAGGAAAAAAGATCAAGCCATATGATTATTAAAGATAGTTGTTTCATTAAAAACTGAAATCCAACCTCCAGACACGCCAATCCTAGTAATATCACTGTCAGCCTATTATTATATAAAACCTAAATTTATCCATTTTCAGCGAAGTATATGTTACCGATATTATCAAACAGTCCAGTCTATATTTTTATACATTTTGACACTGTCAATGAATTGATAATAACTATTTAATATAAATACAACACACAATACTCTCATACACTCACACATCTATGGTCTTTTCTCTATGAATGCTACCATTAATATTTATATGACTTCGAACTGAAATTATTACCGTTCACCGGCTTGTCACATCGCAAACTGTATCAACCCTCTCTCCACGCGACCACGTATCAGTTTTTTGACATAGCCAACTGTAAAAACACAGTATTAGTTACGTCATCTTCAAGGAGTTTGACACTATTACGTGAGAACAGTTACCCATTGTTTTTACTTAGGCTGGCAGGTGTCAATAATCCACTACAATGCGAGATACACAGTGTGTTTTAAAATATATAGCCAATACAGATTATTTTATTGTCATTTCAACGATCAACTAACTTACCTGTAAGAATATTTCGTGGATGCATTCATTATTAAAATTTTCTTAATTTTATTCATTATGTTAATTTCTGTCATAGGAGTTCTTAGGATGAAGTTTACTTAGTAATAGATTGATATAACAATGTCAATATCTTAACGTTCGATTATTAATTCATCAATTGATACATGCGGTTACATGAAGTAAATCAAATTATCAGTTAAACATGAATTAACATAGTTTATATAGTAAATATGTAATTAGAAACTTGAGTTAAAATGTTTCGTTTTACTATCGGAGAATATCATGTACACTTTTAGATTGTACAGGTACATATTGTGTCATTTTGGTAAACAGGCATCATACATCTTTCTAGGATCCCCAACTTGTTTTTTAGCAATGTGTACGGGTCTTCGTAATATGTTTAAATAAAAATATAACTTCTATCTAAGTTTACAAGACAGCAATATTACTAGTTCAGTTTATGTCCACCAATTACTGTCTGAGTTAATTACGACTATGACCAGTAGGTGCGCTGGTATTGTTCTCTCTTCCTTAGTACTAAAATAATATTAGTATTTAACCCTGGAGAGGGTGCGTCACTGATCCACACGTACTAGGTCGAGTGGTGTACAAAAGACCGCACTATGTATGCTGTCTTTAAATCATTATAATTGATTAAATACTGCTTTATATACAATTCTTATTGATTAAAAGGATTTGGGAATAGAATAATTTTACTGAAAATATGTTCAAATGTAAAAAAAAATCATTTAATATTTTTATATACTACAAAACAAAATATGTAATTTAAAAGAAAGTAGATTAAAACAAAAATACAAATTTTTAACATAACAACCTAATAACCAACCGTAGGGTTTCATAATTGAATATCAAATCAAATCAAAAATTAAAAATAACTTACAAACTGCTACGGTAAACAATTTTTCGCTCAAACTTTTTACTCTCTTCACTCATCATCGTCTGTATCACTGACATCCCCTTCTGCAGCGACACATGTAACACAGCAAAGAATGTTTGTTCCCGGCCGATGAAGCGTTGGCATTGAGGGCACCTCGTGCGACTCTTTCGGTTTTTGGCTCGACAAAGTACACACCTTCCAGTTTCACGCTGATTTTCTTCGACCACTGGACCATTTTGTTCTGGTTGGCCACACAGTGGCTGGATCCTTTTCCGTAGTAACACAGGCAGTCGTGGCATTCCTGCCCTTTTTATCATTTGAGGGTTACATAGATCTTTTCCCAGAGATTTTATGAAGTTCCTTCTGTCACCTGCGTCCTCAACGTTACTCCGCAATATCACAAAACTGTTGATGCCAGATATGTTCAGCATGGAAAAGAACACAGTCAATGGCCATCGGTTGCTTTTTCTGGAAAGAGAGTAGGCTGCTTTCATTTGATCCACGGTGTCAACACCTCCCTTGCATTGGTTGTAGCTGGTTAACATAATCGGTTTTTGTTTTTCACCAGTCTCCTCGTCTATAGTGTCACTATGATGAAATGTTGAGAGAAGTAACACAACTTTATTGGACCTAGGTACATATGACAGTAATGTCATGTCACTTTGGTAGGCAAACAAACTTGAGTTTACCTTCCTTATTTTACTCTCTATAAAACATGGGGGTATCTCACGTTTATTTTTTTTTTTCAATGTGCATACTAAAGTAAGACGGCGGTTTTGCAAAAGTTTTCTTGCCAGAGGTATTGATCCGTACCAGTTATCCATTGTCACTTGGCGTCCGGTCCCTGAAATCGGAGCTATCAACCGAATAGCTACATCTTTTGATGAGTTGCTGTGCCTGTAGGGTCCTGGTGGTTGTCTTGCCGGATATATCTCCAAATTGGAAGTGTAATATGTCCTTGCATCACACAGTCCAAATATCTTTATGCCATAACGAGCAGGCTTGTTTGGTAAGTACTGCCTAAACGAACATTTACCACGAAATGCCTCGAGCATTTCATCAACCGTTACAAAAGCACTCAGTGCATAATGTGCTTGGCATTTGCTGACAAATTCCTCAAATATGTCACGTATTGGTGCAAGATTGTCTAGAGCTTTACGCTGTCTTCTGGATCTAATTTCATCAAAGCTTAATGCTCTCAACAAAAACTTAAAGCGCTTCAAGGACATGGCTGACCTAAAATACTCAATGCCAAGACCGTCTGTTGACCACAAATCTTCTAGTTTTGTGTGAGAAGACCTTAACATTCCAGCCAGGTACAAAAGGCCCAGTACAGCGTGAATTTCGTCACGATCTGTTGACTTTGCGTCTCTCTCTCTCTGAGAAAGTTTTGTCTATTTTTATCAATCCAAATGTTTGTAAAATTTACAATTTTATCCACAAATTCGTCTGAAAAAAGAGTTTCCAACATTCAATAGGTGAAGTTTTTGTAGTGGCGTCACCTCTTGGAGAAGGTAATCGTACGCCAAGTCTCTCACCTCGTAAAATGTTGTATCGCTGTACTCTGCCTCGTAAATTCTCAGCGTTTATATGGGTATCCCATCTCATTACGTTGTCCTTGCCAAGAATATAGTTCTCTCCTCTTCTTACATGACCTTGAACATTGAAATCTTTTTCATGGTCTGCCAAGTCATCAAGCAAAACTTCTGAATTTGTGTCATGCTCACTGTAATTCTCTTCATCTTCTGATTGTTCCGATCCTTCTCTCTCAACTGGATTTTCATCAATTGTTTCTATGGTATTCAATTGTTCAACATCCGGAAACAATTGTCTTCGTAAATGCTCTCTCTCTGCATATGCGGCACGAGCTTCTTCTATTTCCTCCCTTTCCACACTTTGCATCAATTGCAGTAAACGTCTCTCTTCGTCAACCATCACACACACAATATTACTCCAATATAATAAAATAACTTTTAAAACTGAACAACGATATTGCATAACCTAATCAGTCACGTGGTGTACAAAAGTCCGCACAACAGTTCACACTAGAGGGCGCGTGGTGTACAACAGACCGCACCGCTTTGAAATAGATCTACACTGCCTCGTGTCATTGACGAAACTGGCTGAGAACTAGTGGTGGGAATAACTGAATGTAAATAACTGGTTAGTTCGGTTATTTTATTTTAACCGATTAGTCGGTTATTTTTGCTGCATCCAGTTAAATTAGTCTATAGACTAATTTTTCTCTAAGTTAACTGATTGTGCAGACTTAGTCTGTATTTGAATTAGTCGGTGATTCTGATCGGTTATTTTAAATTAGTCTTTAGATAAGTTTTTCTACCGACTAATTTTTCTATAAGTTAACTGGTTGTGAAGACAGTCTATATTTGAATTAATCGTTGATTCTGATCGGTTATTTTAAATTAGTCTTTAGATAAGTTTTTCTACCGACTAATTTATCTATAAGTTAACTGGTTGTGAAGACTTAGTCTATATTTGAATTAGTCGTTGATTCTGATCGGTTATTTTAATTTAGTCTTTAGATTAGTTTTTCTACCGACTAATTTTTCTATAAGTTAACTGGTTGTGAAGACTTAGTCTATATTTGAATTAATCGTTGATTCTGATCGGTTATTTTAAATTAGTCTTTAGATTAGTTTTTCTACCGACTAATTTTTCTATAAGTTAACTGATTGTGCAGACTTAGTCTGTACTTGAATTAGTCGGTGATTCTGATCGGTTATTTTAAATTAGTCTTTAGATATGTTTTTCTACCGACTAATTTATCTATAAGTTAACTGGTTGTGAAGACTTAGTTTATATTTGAATTAGTCGTTGATTCTGATCGGTTATTTTAATTTAGTCTTTAGATTAGTTTTTCTACCGACTAATTTTTCTATAAGTTAACTGGTTTTTTATCTATAAGTTAACTGGTTGTGAAGACTTAGTCTATATTTGAATTAGTCGTTGATTCTGATCGGTTATTTTAATTTAGTCTTTAGATTAGTTTTTCTACCGACTAATTTTTCTATAAGTTAACTGGTTTTTTCTCTATAAGTTAACTGGTTGTGAAGACTTAGTCTATATTTGAATTAGTCGTTGATTCTGATCGGTTATTTTAATTTAGTCTTTAGATTAGTTTTTTCTACCGACTAATTTTTCTATAAGTTAACTGGTTGTGAAGACAGTCTATATTTGAATTAATCGTTGATTCTGATCGGTTATTTTAAATTAGTCTTTAGATTAGTTTTTCTACCGACTAATTTTTCTATAAGTTAACTGGTTGTGAAGACAGTCTATATTTGAATTAATCGTTGATTCTGATCGGTTATTTTAAATTAGTCTTTAGATAAGTTTTTCTACCGACTAATTTATCTATAAGTTAACTGGTTGTGAAGACTTAGTCTATATTTGAATTAGTCGTTGATTCTGATCGGTTATTTTAATTTAGTCTTTAGATTAGTTTTTCTACCGATTAATTTTTCTATAAGTTAACTGGTTGTGAAGACTTAGTCTATATTTGAATTAATCGTTGATTCTGATCGGTTATTTTAAATTAGTCTTTAGATAAGTTTTTCTACCGACTAATTTTTCTATAAGTTAACTGGTTGTGAAGACATAGTCTATATTTGAATTGCTCGTTTATTATAATAAGTTATTTTTATTACTGAAATATCGTTCTTTAGCGATTAACTTTCGGTTAACTTTGGTGATTCGTAATTAAAATAAATTATAATTTTGCAATTTGAACGGTAATTATCTCGTAGTGTTATAGATGATATATGATAATATAACATTTTAAAATGTTATGACTATAACGTATGCACAATAATTGTATTTATCTTTATTTGTAATTTGTAATTATCAGTATCTGTAATTATTACAGAATTTCGTTTTCAATTACGGTTCTGCCAGTGCGGGTTTGCTTGGAATTTTTTGATTGTATATTCAGGTCCGAACTCAGACCGGGTTTTCGTACAATTTCTTCCGGAGCCAGTCACACGTCTATATGAAGGGACTGTGTCTGGTGGGGGGACACGACGGGGCCCGACCGAATATCTTTACCAGGGCTCGCCAAAGCTAACTACGGCCGTGAGTAAATTGGTCGCGCCGCGCCGCATACCTGTCTCAACAGGAATGGTTCATTCCCCCACCACCCCATCCCTTTGACTCTCCATACCTATCAAAGAATATAAATAATCAGTTCAGTTCGCACCTACTTATCTCCAATAGAAGATCTTCTTTTATCAAACTTTGATGTTTTGATTTTTTATAAGACATAAATAAAATAATTGTGCAGGTATTATGGTTAAGGTGTTTCGTGAATAATAGTGTTTTGTTTAAATACAAGAATGAAATGCGTTATATTGAGAGTAAGTTAAGCAGAGCATTAGGCTAATTGTTTAGGTGTAATTGTTATCTGTAAATAAACTCTGAAATTGTGTACTAAAATGTGGATTGAATTTAAAAGGTAATCGGTTATTCATTCGACTAAAATAACCGATTAACGAAAAAAATAACTGACTGGTTAGTCGGTTATAAAATCCATTCTGTTATCCCATCACTACTGAGAACAATGGTACGTGCGGAGGGATAGGTGGGGATAGATGTGCTAGTAGGAGGGGGAAGTGCGGGCTACGGGGTTTCTTTTATAAACAATAACGTGTCTCCTGCGGAAGTTTGTACACCACGCGCCCTCTCCAGGGTTAAAAAATTACCAAATTTTGATAAATTTACTAAGGTATTACTGGATTTTAAAATGCAGCATTTAAAAAATATTTTGTTTGTTGCACAATATGAATGCAGAACATTTGGAACTGCAACCTTATTTCAAAACGTTCTCGTTTCCAAGTTAAAATATGCTGCCTTTATATACAACCATTCACTATTTACGGTCATAAAGACAAGTATATCCTGTTTTAACAATATACTTTTACTTTTAGTAAGCTGTAGTCAGCCATTCTTACCTGAATGCAGATCAGATGATTCTTAAGTGTCATATATAACATGTAATTGATGACAATTTCGACAGCATTGTTTTTGTCCAAGTAACACTTTGTATTAATAACCCATTAAAGAAGGGTTATTTAAGTGTTTTTTTTTTAATACGGATTGTTCTTTTGTGTTCCGTTTTAAACAGTTGTTTAATAAACCAATAATATTAAATGATGGAAGCTCTTCAGACAGCGCTAAAACTGTTACTTCATCTGCTTTGTTTCAATGAGTTTTACTATGTTGATGAACTCATACATGACTTTTTTTGTATTTATGTACAAAAAATGAAGTAATTTTAATATTCGTTTATCGAAGACTAAATTGTTGCAAAGTAAATGACAAATGAGCATTTTGTTTTATTTTTAATACTGAGGCCGGGCAGAACAGGAATACAATACATGAGAGAGTGTTAACAAATACAAAGAACAGGCCGATTAAAGACAATAAGTAAAATTCTGAAAGAAGACCACATGGGGGCTTAGACCAATCATTGGGCTACCTCATTGTTCTATGATGTTTAATTTGGCTAAACAGTGAAAGTTCCTCGAACCTGTGTATCCGACGGATAACCCATTCTTAAACCTGTATGATATTTCAATTATCCCACGACTATTGTGTCTGTGTTACACAACAGTAAGTGCAAATACCATTACTATAAAGTTCATGTAGGGCTCAGTGTTAAATAAAAGAATAACTTCTAAAAATGGCCACCAGGGAACAATCAGTATTGCTAGTTCAATTCTTGTCCACCAGATTACTGCCTGAGTTAGTTACGACTGAGACCAAAAGGTGCGCCGTTGTCGTTCACTCTTCCTCAAAACTATATAATTATTGTTATATAAATGCAAATAAAATAGTTAATTAAATTTTTTGTTTATTATAAATAGAAAGAGAATAAAACTATAGCGTCATATGAAAATGCTCCTAACTTTACAATAAAAAGTGATACATGCATTTTGGTACTGTTTCTCCGATCTATGGTAAACTGTTTATATGTAACAAAATGTTAGAAGTTGTAGTCAGTCATTGAGAAGTTGTGGTCGGTCGTTCTTGCCTGAATGCTGAGACACGGCTATTATTGTGTAATTATTTGTTTACTACACTATAATTTCCACATCAGTGGTTCCCACAGAATCTCTTTGAACCCACGACTCCCTTAATTAAATCTGGTATACCTTTTTTATTTTTAAGTTTCATTTGTCTCTTTACTCGCAGAAATAATTCTTTCTAAGAATGTATCCATTACAACATTGAACTAACACGAAACAGCAAAATAAACACATGACGAGAGTGTAACTTACAGGTTAGATCGGGCAGACAGAAGACCAAATCACCGGCACCCTTAGTTATATACTCATAACGTAGATATGGTGATAAGGGTTGATTAAATGTGAATGTTGAATTTAGCTCCAGTTTCGTTTGTTTTAGTGCCGCATCTTTTGTTTGTCTGAAGAGATCCAACTAAGACATTGACGAAGAAACTGAAAATAAACTCTTTTCGACATTAGAGACAAATAGTTTATAAAAGATAATGAAATCTAGTAGACGAGATACTCTCATTGTCTTATAAGTGATGATTGTTTCCTATTATTTTGCGAGGGTGTACCGTAAAATTAAAATTCATTATTTGACAAAATACAATACGAGGGCAATGTATTTAGTGATGTTGATCGCCTGGCCACTACCTCCTGGATCATAGTTTCAAAGAGGTTATCTAAGAATGACTCGTTTAGCTATTCTAGACTACAATATGACTATGAGCCATATCTCAGCATTCAGGTGAGAATAACTGAGTACAGCATTCAAAATTTACAGGTAAAACCAATGATGACCAACTACATCAGTCTGCCCCGACGACCAACTGGCTGGCTGATTGTGACTGTGGGGGGGTGGATCCCCCACTTCTGTTAAGGCGTCTGCCGATTAGGCACTTGCCTTATGTAAGTTGCGGGTCAGTGCCCTAGTAGCTAGTGCTACCAGTCAGTATAGTAAGTAGTAAGTGAAGTGAAGTAGTGTTTAGTCGTCCATTGGAGGACGTAGACGGGGGACCTCCTGGGCCTGTAGTAGTTGAATGTGCTCCCAGGGCGAGGACTCTGCAGCTTCTTCAAAGGACGAAGTCAGGCCATCCACAAAGGTCCTGATCGTAGGGATGTTAGACGATGCTCTGACCACGGTGTTCCTGTTGAACCATGGCGACTCGGTGGCTCTCCGACTACACGGCAGACATTTTGTTATAAAACACTAAATTGAAATCTAGGGACGGGAATGGTTTTAAATATGTTTACAGAATTTTCCTTTTTTTATTTATAATGAATCAGAGTTCAAACACATCGTTACATCTGTTATTTTTAAATGTATTTCAATGTTACAAAATGTATGAACTGTGTGTATTTTCTATTTTAAATACCAATATGTGTTTAGTGTTGAGGAGGAGAGAACAACAACAGCGCACCTACTGGTTTCAGTCCAAACTAACTCAGTCAACAACCTGGTGGACAGGAAATGAACCAGACAATACTGCTAGCCTGTTGGCCATTGGCGCTCTTTATTCAGTAATTAAAAATAATACTAGGACAATTAATTCGTTACTAATTCATCTGTTACTGTAAAATTTCAATACAAGAGCAATATTATCGAAACCGTTATATTTTCTTACATGATTTACACCATAGAACTCTCTCACTTTGCAATGACACAGTCACAAAAAAATGTTGAGGTAGATGAATTTACTATTTCATACAAACTTTTAAGATTTGTGTTCTTAACTTATATTTAAAATATTTCTTAGTAACTCTAAATTGATAAAAACATCTCAAACAATAATTTAAAGTTATATTTTGAACTGGAATGTACAGTTGGTCTTATTGAGACCTCTCCTATAATCAGATTGTTTTTAATAATATCAGTCTTAATCACATGACTATTACTTGTAGACTGTTAGATATAATTCGATAGTTCTCATGTCTTACAGAGAAAGTTAATAGTCACACAGAATCTTAAAAGCAGTAAGATTCGGTTATGAAATATTTTTTATGTTTAGCATGTGACGCGAAAGTTACTTTACTTTTGTGCTACTTTATATTCTTTATAAAATTCGAACCGTTCAAAATTTGCTTGCATGTTGTTAATAGGTTAAATGGTTAGTTTAGTAGCGGGAATTACGGAGTGTTTGGTTCTCTGTGATTGTGGTTCTAAAATCCTCACTTGACAACCAGTAAAGTACGACAATCTTTTCTCGCTTTCAGACGTTAGAAAGTACATTGAGTTTGTTAAACCGTTATGAAAATAAAAAGTTGTCGAAACTCAACACCTCTGTCTCTTTAAATATTTTTCAATTCGTGTTTGGATTTTTATATTGAGGTGATTAGCTAAAATTGGTGGTTTCATTTTAAGAATCCACTTTAAGAGATGTTTGCTACTGTTCAACCAAAAGTAGCTCAGGACTTTAAAATTAAAAGTTTGTCCCCAATACTGTACAGATTGCTAAAAGGTTGTGTCAATCTTTAAAGTATACACTCAGAATGGAATTCCCATGCGCTGTTTGATCATAAACAGCTAGAATTGGATGCATCAAAACCAAGTTAAGAGTACTGGAAAAACTGTTTTATATTTTCTATAGTCTAATGGCAATTAGGGGGGCTATTAAAAAAACAAGATTTGTGTTGTTTTTGAGCCTTCTAACATAATTCTATAACACAATTTCAGAACACAATACATAGCTTAGTATGTAGCTTGAAACTTTGACATACAACAAGTGATACTTGTCTCCTAAAAACTAAAGCTACATATTTAATTTATAGCTTGTATGTTACAATATTTATTTTTTAAACTTTCCTTATTCAATATTTTTTACAATACATTTATTTACACGTTCAACCTGAGTGGAATTCATCATGAAATATAAAGATTGTTCAGTGTTATAAAAAGTTATAACTAATTAAAATTATACGACGATTATTCTTATAATACAAATTTAAAACCAACTCTAATACTGTATTCACGTCTTTCCCAGCAAATTATTTTGTTGATACTAATTTTATTCTTACAATATATATTCTAGCGGATTAGGAAACTCCTTGAAGGTGACATAACTAACACTGGCTATTCTGCAGTTAGCTATGTCAGCGGTCTGATGTATGGTCGCGCTCTTCATCGGTGAGATGAAGAGGGTTGGCACAGTGTGCGATGTGATATAACTATATCTTATGTACATACTACATGTCAGGGACAGAGTCTAAACATGGAGACCATTCACACCTACTTCTTGAGGGGCGGACACCGGGTCCATGGTCACAGCCTGAGACGTAATGTCCGACTCAAGGGTCTCTTTGACAAAGGGTTGCCTAGGGACTGTACTCACTATGCAGTGGTTGCATGGGTGTATCAAGATCTAAACTAAAGCTATGACAGGAAGTAAAGCATTTTCTTTCTGTTAATACATTGTTAAACTTTACTCTTACGCCCTCAATGTGAAACGGATAGCAACTATAGTGGTGTCTCATTTTTTACGTATAATTTATAGGCATCAAAAACCTTTTTAGTTATAATGACTAATTTTATTGATAATTCAGATAAACTGCTAATCATTTTTTTAACTCAAGTCATAAAATCATTTAAAAAGTGAACACATTTGCAGAAACAACAAAGGTGTTTGGAAGCGTATTAGATTTATATTTCAAATTGACGCAAATTTTTATCTTGTAGGTTTACTATGTGTTTGTAAATAGGTATCGTTATAATATTATAAAAAGCCAATGACATACATTTTGTATTTATAAATATTTTTAATTATAATTATAATTTACCTCGTGTGACATTTTTTGAAATAAATCAAAACTTATTTTTAATTCCAAATTTTATTCTCGCAAAACTGTGAAATATTCGGTACAGTTGACGAATACTGTTATAAATATTATACCAACGACTGATCAGAGACGTGATATTACTTGTACTATACTGCTGTTTGAAATTAACTTAAAGTAATCATAATTATCAATATTCAATTTCATACTCATTAACTGAAATTATTATTTTAGTAACACTCTGTTAACATTAGTAAGCTTATTAGTAAATACGTTATTCAAGTTCACTAGAGTGAATAGTGTATGTGTCTTTATTGGAAATCAGGATCGGTAGTCCACCGTTATAAACGTGGACTCACTGTCCCACCCGGTAGAAATGTGACGTCATTCACCGTAAAAATTAGTCACGGACCTACAGTCCTACAATCTATATAAATTTACACTGGTTCATTATATGTTTTTTTTTTTTTTTTTACTAAACATAATTATAAGATTCTATTGCTTTAATAAAATTATGAATGTGTGTACGTAAGGCACTGTCAATTTGTTTCTTTACAGTTGCAGCTAACCAGTTTGTGTTAAGCAATGTATACTGGTTCTTGTAATATGATTAAATAATTCTACTTCTACCGATAGCCACCAGTCAGCAGTGTTGCTAGTTCAGTTCTTTGCCGCTAGGTTGCCGGCTCGGTAAGTTCTGGCTGAGACCAGTAGATGCGCTATTGTTGTTTTATCTTTTTCCGTACTAAATAAATTTTGCTATTTAAATAAAAAAGCAAAATTAAAAATGTTAGATTGTTTAACAAAATACTGTATGTAAAAATATATTCTTTTAATACCATTTACTTTATTGTTTAATATAAATACAAGAAGAACAAACTGTAATCTTATTACAAAAGCTTCCCGTCCCCAGATTTACTTTTATTACCTTTATAAAACGTACATTCTTAATGTATGCAGGCTTGGGGTGTAATCGTCAAACACATCATTGTTAATTTAATTTTGAAAGCAGTAATCAGTCATTCTTACCTGAATGTTGAGTTATGGCTTATATTTATATTATGGCTTACACAAATCACGCGCTCAATATGACTTTAAGAGATATTACAACGTGACCAATGGTAAATAGTTTTATGCCTTCAGGTAAAGAATAAACGGCCAAATGGTAGTTCACTAATAAATAAAAAAAACATTTTATACTCATAAACAGGAGTCTGCAAAATGACATAGACATTACATTTTGAAATTTTAGTTTATAAATTATTTGCTTGAAGTGTCTAAAGGTAGAAATAAAAAAGAATCATTTTAATATAACTGCCAAAGTTCCCGCAGTTTTAGCTAATTTGTTTATAAATTTCATACTCGTGTAACTATTTAGGATAATAAATTAGTTTTTAAATATTATTAAAGTGATTATTTGAATTTTTGTCCCTTAGTCAAGCAAATTATAAATTTAGTAAATAAATAGAAAATATTTTGAACAGTGTTAAAGTGTTGCATGAACACTGAAAAATAAGTACGTATGTGATGCATACTTCCATTCAAAATTATCAAAAGATATCCAATAATACACCTCTGAATTTCGCATTAGCATTTGAGTTGTTTTTTGTGCATATAAGAACTGTACCAACGTCGGACTTCAGGCTCTCTAAAGTTGTGTAGTTAATTTTATGTTTGGAATAACATATCCTTGAGATAACCTTTCCGGATACACGAATATGTTTATCACCCTATTTGGAATTAATGGTATTAAAGTAAGAAGGTCAGCAATTATGTAATCATGTCGAAATAAAAACACATGAAGATTAAAATGTCAAAATATTATAGTATGTACTTATAGTTATAGTGGTTATAGATTTAGTGAGTGTCATGTTTTAATATTTACAAAAACTTAAATTTAGTCCAGAAAATAAAAGGAATATCGTGCGTAAAACGACGTTATAAAAACTTATTTAATGTACTATTATGTTATTAAATACATATTTTTACTCCTATAAATATTAGTATTATATCCCCAAAAATACTTAGTTTGTAGTAAAACTTCATTTAAATACTTAAATTACTTATGATTATATTAATTAGGGATTTTCTAAATTAACTCAAACACAAGAGCTAAGAGTGAAGTGCCTGCCTAGAGTGCTGCGCTCGACATGTTTAACAGTCCCTGCACAATAGCAGTCACGTGGAAAGTTTTGAAGTTGACTTCATCTTAAGTTTTGAAGAAGCGATTGATCAGAGTTCTTGTAATCTTACTTTTATCTAGTGTAAATAATATCCATTTACAATTTATACGCTAACTTTTTGGGATTGGAAAATTACGCTATCCACTTAAAAATAGCGAAAACCAAAGGTTAACACTAGTTCACTAAATTAGGAACATTAACATTATAGCAAAGGTGTTTTGAGTACTTACAAAATCTATTTTATTTCACTGGTTAATGTGTCTGTGTTATTTATTAAACATAGTTATACCAGGCGTGGAACAATGCTTTGGTAAGATTTGTTTATTTTAACCTAGTTTGTAATTATGTATTAGGTTGGTTCTTTACCTGAAGAAGAGATCAGATTAAAGATCTCGAAACGTAGTGTTATTGATTTCTTGTTTCATTGAACGATGGCAAATGTCCGAAAAAAAATCCTGTTTCCTTCACAATCCTTCCATCGTCAAAAATAACCTTCAAACAAAGAATAGTTATATGATTTTAATCACTTAATACAATTACGAATACGTAGGTGTAATGTATTTGACATCTGTATCTTATGGATTTGATGTTCAGCAATGTGTACTGGTCCTTATATGTTTAAATAAAATAATTATTTATACCAATGGCCACCATGCGAGCATTATTGCTAGTTCAGTTCCTGCCTACCAGGTTACTGGCTGAGTTAGTTCCGTCTGGAACCAGCAGGTTGGTCTGTTTTTGTTCTGTCATCTTCAGTACTAAAAATAATATTGGTATTTGAAAAAAGTACCAACCTTTTATGAATTTGTTAAGATATTACAGTATTAAAAATGCAGCATTTAAAAAAAAGTTTGTTGTGCAATATGAATGCAGAAAAATTGAGAACTTTAACCTTATTACAAAAGATTTTCGTCCCTAAGTTAACGTTTACTGCCTTTATATACACTCATTCACCTCATAGCGTCAAGGCTACAATTATTTCTGCTTGATGATTTTCTATTAAGTTTTGAAAGCTGTGATTAGTCATTCTTACCTGAATGCTGACACACAGCTAATTGTCAAATGTTAAGTATTGTTAAATATGTAAATGGCGACGACCCCGGCTGCATCGTTTTGCTCTTGGTAACATCTGCACCCCCTAAAGAAGGGTTATTTAGGCATCATTTGTTCTTATAGGACTTGTTCTTTTGTGTGCGTTTTAAACAATTGCACATTAAATTAATAATATTAAATGAGGACAGCGCCCACACTGGCACCTCTCCTTTGTTACAATGATTTTGACTATGTTGATTAACTAATACATGAATGTTTTATACATATATGTACAGGATGTTAAGTAATATTTATTTTCGTTTATCATAGACTAAATTGTTTTAGAGTAAATGACGTTATACCCTTTTGTTTTATTTTTAATACTTAAGCCAGGCTGAACAGGAATACAGAACATGGGAGAGTAACGGACATACGAAATATAGACCATACTTGAAATTTCGAAAGAATTCTACTTGGTAGCTTAGTCCGATACACGCTTTCAGACGATCATTGAACACGAGTGGAGTGTTGTTTTTATAATCCAGGACTTTTTACCATCACCTGTATACACTTTGGTACATCTAATTCCACAGAGGAAGTTACAAATGGCTGTTTAACTCATGTCTTCAAGAAGGACTAATAATTAAAATGCCACAAGTAAATTAATTGACGAACTAAAATAACTAATTCTGTACGGATGGAATTTTGTAAATAAAACAAGACAGCCAACAGTATATTGGCTAAAAAACCAGATTCCTTTGAAAATTATTGTCAGCTATGGTTATATTATTTTTGTAATATTTTTTTTATAAACATGTTAAAGATTTACTAATTTATACTAAGTTTTTATATCATATTCAAGACACGATTTTAATGTCCCACTTAATAAAATTGCCATTCGCTGTCAATTAAGTTTGAAATGACTCATACGATTATTAAATGTCTCAAAAAGGTGCATATTTTTATAAATGGCAATAGACCATAAAAGAACTAATTAAGAATAAATTGGAAACGTTTTAAAACGCTGTTTATATAAAAAAATTGGAATGTTCTCCTGGCTGCGTTCTCGTCTTCATGCAAAGTTTGGTTATCTTTATCACAGTTCTTTTTCTAGGATTGGACAGTGAGCCAGACATACAGATAGAGAGAAATCAAGACATACACTTTGAGAGATATAAAGACAGGTAGACTTACAGCAGAAAAAAACATAAATTAAATAATTCAGATTAACAGTCTATATGCCCAGTACATATCGTAAAGTTCATTGAAGGAAAAATTATGCAACAATTTTACTGCAATTTTATTAATCAATTTGGTACTTAAAATTAAATGTCTATCATAAATATCAAATATACTTCGGGGTTGAATTTAGGTTACAGCCCCAGAAGAACTATATTTTTACTTTTAACTTCCCAATGTTCCACTTAGAAGAAATTTGATAAAAATATGGGTTCATGACATGAACATAAAAATGCAATATTTCTCCTGTAGCTCTGGGGCTGAAATAACGATTTGAGAATTGAATACGGTGTATTTAAAAGTAACCTTCTATTCGAATATTTATTTTAATACAAGTATTCGTAATTGAACATATTTTGTATTCGTTCATTGCGTCGTAAGTTACATAAAGTGTTACAGAAATAATTTCTGCTATTCATTTGAATATTACAAAATTGTACATATAAATTTGTGTGTTTATTATTTTTATAAAACCAAATTCACTATTCAAATTCAAGACCTAAAAACATTACTCTTTAAATTTAGTCTAATTATTTTGAAGTGGATTACGAGATTGGAATATCTCCAGTGACCGTAATATTTTTAGGATTATGTATTATTTCATTGAAGGAAGACGTATCTGTTAAGCATTTGTTATTAAATAGGAAATTGAGCAAAAAGTTAGAAGCTCACAAGAATATTTCCATAATATCTGGATGGTTTTTAAATGTAAACATCTTATGTCAGACACTATAAACCTTAGGTGTGGAGGTGGCTTTCTGGAAAATGGAGTTAGGTATGAACCTATGCTTTTATTTCTCTGTCTATCTACACATGGTACAAACGTATCAGTAAAAATGAATAATATTTATTCTTAAAAATTATAGGACTACAAATTTTAAAATATAACATAAGTTTCAAATTGATATGGTAATTTGAAAACTAAAGTTCCACTAGGTTATGTCTTGTGGGGAATGTAGCATTTGTGAGTTTGTTTTATTTTATTTTCATTATTTTAAAAGTAATATGTAAAACATTTTACAGTAAATTTGAGACTCCACCTTATTTTGCGATAGGCCATTAAAGTTTTGGTTATATTTAAAACAGTCACACGCCTCAGAATCACGAGCGACTGAATAATGTACATTTTAAATACCTGAAACCTTTTCTTAGTCAAATTGGTTCTCCTTAAAAGAAAGATTACATTTGGTGAAAGCCTATACGTCTTGTATGGGTATGGTCAAGGGCTTAATTAAGCCAAAAAATCGCTCCTTATTCTAAAATTTTTCTAATATGTTTATAGCTATAAACAGAAACGCTATAATTAAAGAATTTATCTTTGTATTCTTTGGATAACCCCGTTTGTGATAAGGCAGTGGTTTGAACATTGCAGACTAGTTATGAAAATAGTTATAGCCTAAATTTTATTATTCGTATACAAGAGTTAATAATTACAGAAAAATTACCGAAAACTGTTTTTAAATGCAAGGAAATGATATTGGATACTCAACCCCTCCTATTTTTCAAGTAATCGGTTGTTTATTTAATAAAGTATCAATGTAGTAACTTGTTTGCCCAAAATAAATTTACAATTTAGTTTTAAATGCACTGTAATGTAGAATAGTTGAATTAGATACATCAAAGGAAAAACTTACACCAAATCTACGCAGGTTAATTTAGTTTTAGATATACTTATAATTAATAAAATTACATATCGAATAGTGTGACGAGAAAATGGATTCAAACTATAATAATTTATCACGTATACGATAATATAAGACTGGCAACAGAAAATGTTTGTCTCTCTAGTATATATGTGTAAGGGTAATCTGATAACAAAAATCGGTATAATCATAGTAGTTGTCGTAACGAAAGTGAAGGTATCCAGAAAGAAAGAAACAGGTGAAAAACAGACATGGATTATATATTAATATTGTCTTAATATCCATGGAAACAGCAGGAGGGAAAATCTACACCAGGAGTACGAGGCCGAAAACCAGAATCGAGATAAGGACTTATAGATAAGTTACTTTGATTATTTAGAAATGATAGATTTGGCTCTAACTATTCTTCTTACCTAAAGCAGTTTAGATGCTAGTTTTAAAGATTTATTAATTAAAGTAAACAAGAGAAAACAGTTTAATTGAAGCATAAGGAGTTTACAATTAACATAGATTTAATCTTTTAAGAATTTTATAATTAATTTATTCATTTCGTTACGATTATTATAATCGAATATTAACGTTTGTATGCTTTGTGTATAAAATAAAAATCAAAACCTGTAACTTTGGGTTACTAATCCTTTAGTACTTTAAGTGTACAGAAATCATAATTTTAGAAGGTGTTTCTAAAACATTAAAAATAATTTAAGATCCATTCATAAATATTTGATAAAAAGTGTAAAGATTATTTAAAGAATAATTTTTCTTAAACGTGTCTAAGAGTCATCTTTCTGACATTTTATAATAGGGTGAATATTTAAAAAATGTTGAAATTGGTGAATGCTGGTTGACTTGGGATTGAAGTTCGTAACTTAATTACATTTAATTGTTTAAAAAACATTAAACAAGTATAAAAACGGTTCTGTACAGATTTGAAAAAAAATCTGGTATGTATATTTGAATTTACTCAATTAGTTGCTGAGATTACAACCAGAGCACTCGTGCATTTCACAAGAGAAACGAAAAGGAAGTAATACAGCTCTAAAAACACCATATTATATTACATATTCATATTTAAATATTACATTTTTACTGTGAATAAAATTTTGTTGTCAATTAACTGTTAGATAAATTATTGATAATAACTGATAATTTTCCATGATAAATATAATTTTCTGTCATAAATAAAAGTACAAAAATAAAACATATTCGGCTATTTTAACGTTACAATGAAAAAATAGACGGAAAACAAAATATATTTCTGAGAGTCCCGTAAATTAAATCGTACACTTATTATTAGGCGTTGAAAGTTATAACATAATTTTAAAATTTATTTTTTTGAAATAAAGTATTATAATCTTTCTTTTAAGCTTACAAATAGACGTTGAACTTTCAGTCTGAGTTATAGATAGCGCAGGTTTGAATTCTGTCTGTGACCGTTGCACATTTTATCAGTACCAAATACCTTGTAATGTATCGACTCTCCCACTTATTCCGTTTGACAAAACCATCGCACAGGCCAGTGGTCCATGAGGACGGGCAGAATAAGGCTTAAATGGGATCGGCTTCTTCTTAAAAAAAAAAGATAAAATACACAAATACGATTTGAAGTACGATTTTTATTTCAAGTTTTTATTATTGTGGCCTTAACCTACAAATTGTATAACTTTCAATCTAAATGTGATTTTACGTTCACTGTACTACAACAGTATCACACGGGAGTTGAAAAAAACCTTATTATTACACTATAAGTTATTTTGTCATACCCACCCATAGCTAAGTTGCTGTAACAACAGATGGTATGATACTGTGTAAGCTCATGCACATATCCATGAAAACATATACATGTAAGTGTTATACCTACAATCTCTGCTAGATACTGTATTTACAGATGTTTAAATTGTTAAAATTTACATATTGCTAAAATGTGTTCATACTAGTAATTTTCAGGATTAACGAGACGACTGTTAATGTAGCATAGATGCTTATTGGCTTATACACAAATTTCTAAAATAAAATTATCCACTAATTGTTTATGAAAACCACCTTCGCAAACATTTATACGTCATGTTTCTTTTACTCAGTTTAATCAAAAATTTATCTACTAAGCAATTTTCTCTTTTCATTCATTGCTTACCCTAAGATTAATGTGTAAAGGTTCGCTACTGATCAGCGAAATCTTATGCAGTGATATGCACTATAATAGAACTGATATTGCCTTCATAGAAATTAACCTGCCTAGTATGTTTTTCATATTTATTTTAATCCTCTCTGTACCCAAAGTGTGCAGGGAGAATATCTTTACTATATTAAAGAAATCTTTTGCAAACATAGTAATATTTAGCCTACGTGTTTATACATAGTTGATAAACATTTTATAGTTGTTCAAGAGAATTATATTATTACGTTGTCACACAGCCATTACTACGGCATTTCGAAGGAGTTAAATATTCACAAATAGTTCAACCTAGTGTATGAAAACCAGCAAAGATTAATATCGCCTAATTATAGTAAGTGAAATGTTACAAATTCAAGATTTCAAAGAATACAGTGGAACTCATTGTATAAAAAATACGGCCTATAATTTGTAATCCATTAAATTAGTTACGGGAGTTTACACCAGAGCACTCTTCCACGCAACATTAAGTATACAATGTTTAATTTATACTTAGAGTAAAAGCAATACTGGACTCATTTATTGCTTGTTACTGAAGTTTTCAGCATTAAGTAATAATTATTTTCAGGGTTAAGATTAAAGAAAAATAGTTGTACAGGATATGTGATAGCTATAGTTTAGTTTTAGTTGAATACCTGCGTGAGAAAACCATTACCATAATGATCCTTTATTAGATATTTGTTAAGAATGAAAATTGAGTAACAATATATAGTTTATAATTATGTAATATATATATATATATATATATATATATATATATATATATATATATATATATTACATAATTTTATTGTAAACGATGTTATTAAACTATATTCTTGTCTAGTTTATAATTTTACACTTCAGTACAGATTAATATAGTGAAAACATTATGTAAAGTAATCAAACCTTTGTTATATATTTTATTACTATTGAGACTGTTATACATGTTCATCATTTAATATCATAAAAGACAAAACATTATAAAAAATAAGAAACACTACAAATGTATCATACTTTCCATCACATGCTTTTTAAGAACGAATGGAGTGGAAATAGAATTACAAAAACTTCTAAAACAATAAAATACTTCTAGATCTTTAAGGGTGATGAAACATTTCTCAGTGTAATAAAGCGGAGAGAGCTGATGGGTTTTCACATGAAAACCATGCAGCTATTGTTAGTCATTTATTGCTTAGGAATATTTTAGCAGTCTTTTTTATATACACTACATAGGGAAATACAAAACCACCGAAACGCTTCATATGCAGTAGACCACTGAAATATTATTAGCTTTATATAGTTAGAAATGTCCATTATTTAATATGAAAAGAAACAAAACATTTAAAAAAAAGTTTGACTGACCTTACAATATAATACATATGTTCCCTTTTAGGAAAAAACTTAAAATTGGATGGAAATACACAAGTATTTCCTTGTACACAAGTATGATAATACTCATGCATCACGTAAAACTCACATTTACTCCTGGTTTTTTTGTTTTGGAAAGTACGTTGACACTTAAGCTGCAATCCGAAAGAGTAGAAAAAGGTAGTTAACATATAGCAAAATACTCAACATTAGTTAAAGACTACAAATTGTGTTGTAATGTACGACGTAGTAAATTATTGTTGTATACTTGATGTTTATGATTAAGTATTGTTCTCTGATAAGCTGAATATGAATTGAAAGTTCTGTGATTTACTTGAGACACTCTCAGTTAGGAAATCT
Source organism: Homalodisca vitripennis (assembly GCF_021130785.1). Classification (NCBI taxonomy): domain Eukaryota; kingdom Metazoa; phylum Arthropoda; class Insecta; order Hemiptera; family Cicadellidae; genus Homalodisca; species Homalodisca vitripennis. Next base: position 130,284 of record NW_025776546.1, read on the forward strand.
CATTTTCTACCTATGATTGTGATTTTCAAGATACATAAAATAACCGAAAACTTGGATTAGTTGGAAGGATAAGATAACTCTTCTTTCACCCTCCAAATTTCTTTATGTTAATTACTTAAAAAGGTAATTTGCTATACTCAGTATATGTATAAATATATTTTTATTTTAAAGGAAAACGTTTACAAATATTTTTGTGCAAGGAAGTGTACTGGCATTATATATTGTATTATCACATAAACATGCCTTTTCTTTATAAGGGACTGAGGCATTTCTCGTAAGACAGAAAAAAATCTTTGATACAGTTTTTGTGGGAGTTCAAGTGGGAGAGTATAAATTGGGTTAAAACTATTTTAATAAATCATATTTACAGTAGGTATATATGCCCATATATGCCATAAATTAGCCCAACTATAAAATTTAGCGTTCGGGAAGCGTATATAAAGCATATATTTAGTTTAGTTATAAAATACAGTTGTATGAAGCTGATATAAGTGTTATTGGTGTCTAACGGTTACTTATAATTGTGAAAAACTAAAAGATATTACTTTTAAAAGCTATTGTTATTTATACTTATAATTCTTTTAATAATCTCCGTTAAACTGATATAATGAGTGACAAATACTACAATAACAAGTCATTAATGCCACAACAAAGCCAAAGTATTAGTCTTAATATTTATATCTACAATGTCCCAACAACGTTTTAACATGCAAAAAATGTAATTGATTAATAATACTAGCCATGATTTAAAATTTAGAAACAAACACTTAAAAAGCCATGAACGCGATACCAAATCCAAAGTTATAGTCGTAATAGTTATATCTGCAATGTCCATCAAAACTTTATAATTTTAATTGTGATTGTTAAATCACACCTATTGTGATTTAAAATTTAGGAAAAAAACTTGAGAATATTTCCTTTACGACAAAACCATTAAACCTGTCCTATTATATGCCAACCCTAAGGTGGATCCTTCCATGGATAATACAGTGTTTTTACGTACGTTTCACGTGTTTACATAAACCTTCCCTTAGCAATATTACTTCTTGTCGTCAACACTAGTACTAAAATTAAACAGGGTTTCTGGTTATGTGATTATCTATCCGTATTCATACTATAGAGACAAACGTGTTAAAATATAATTAATGTGATTTCTCTCTTAGTTTATGTCTTAGTCTATTGCAATAGATCCAAACTGCTTTAGTTCCTTCGAATAAAATATGAAATATCTCCCCCTGTACGCTATAACTACAAAGTAATTAAAGTTACCGAGAATACAGTTTAGCAGCTTAATCACTATTATTATGATAGTGAGTGATGGTAAGAGTATGCATTGTGATTTCTACATAATAAAACTAAGTAACTCATCCTTGTAGGTCCTGGTCCTGGTCCTGCTCCTGGGCATCCCATCCTGTTCCTGGTGGTGGTTCTCCGACTTACAGCAAGTTGAACTACTTTTTAACAAGTATAATAAACTATCCCACAAAATGTTTAAGAAATCTCCATACTTTTCCTTCTAGTTTCTATGGAAATACATAATTTTAATAAATTTTTATTGCTGGGTATGTTTCAGCTGTTTTATTAATTTTTATTTCTATATTAAATTACATATTTTAGGTCACATATTTAACAGTCAGCAGGAAACGCATGCTATTTAGAAGCTCTTCACATTGCTTTTATTCCAAAATACTAAAACAAGAGTTTACAGTTTATTGGTGTTGTTAACTTATTAATGTAAAGTTATACATTATCGTTGTTTGAGCCATTCTTCAAGTTGCTCATGCTTTCAAATGCACTTGTTAGTAAAAATTTACTTATTCACAAACAGTCTCTTGGATGGAAAATGGACACCATAGCATCATATAACAGATATATCACTAATTTAACACAAACTTGAAACACAAATAAAGTACAATTTTATATTTAAATGAAATTTGATAGTTACATAACTTGTCTTACATATTATGATGATTACGTAAATATCATTATATAACGGCAGATGATAATAAGAAATTCACGTTTATTCTAAATGGGTTTAAGAAATGATACTTCAGTATTTTATTATGCAATCAAGTAAACTATACCAGCAGTAAGATGATCTGAATGTCCTAGTTACGTTCTGTAGACATTTTAGAAACCCAACGTTATGATGAATGAGTTGATTTTTATCATTCGCAACAACTTAATAATTTTTATTCTAAAGTTGTCAACCTCTAACACTATACTACGAGGTATTTTCTCTGGGGATTCTTCGCAAATGTCCATTTCCCGTAGTCAGTACTAGACAAGACCATGATCTAACTACGGAGAGATCATACGCTATCCTGGTGGAGGTGGTTGCAGAACCAGCCTACTCAGACCCGGAGGAAATCCCCACCTTCTCGCGTTTTCGTTGAGAACCTACATCGGGATGGCCCTAAAGGATTTCCTCCTAAAAGCAAACCCTTATCATGTCACTAGTAAATGGAATACAGACTGAGGTCACGGCAGTTGAATCTAGGAGGAAGAAACTCTTCCGCAATAATTATGGAGTAGTTCAGTTACTTTCCAAGTAGTTGTGCGAAAGTCGCTCCTTCTTCTTTTTTCAGGGAAGACGTTTTGGACCTATTAGATAAAATATAGTGATATGAAGAAGTAGTCAAATATTTCAATAAAAATGTATCCAGATATATATATATGTATATATATATATATATATATATATATATATATATATATACATATATATATATATATTCACTGCTTTTAATATTTTAATGCATTAAAAGGCACACTCTATGATAAAATGTGAATGGTTTAAAGAAATATCGTATCTCCCAATATTCAAATTACATTATGCATACAAAATTTGGACAATTTATTACAGTTGACTATTTCAAAGGTTAAGTATTAGTTCAATTAGTATTAACATCAGCCAGATAACAGGTACTTATCGCCTGTTACTGATATTACTCTCTGGTCTCCGCCTTACTAATTTTATCGCCAATAAACTGACCGGATATGAGCGCCTCGCCGTCAGGCAGCAAAGGGTAATTAGACAATACTTCACATTGACACAAACTACTCTTGTTCTATAAAACGAGAAAGTGTCAATCTTGGATTCAAAAGAAAAGAAGCTCAGCATTTTCTTAATTTAATCGCCGGGTCGACATTTTGTTTTGGAATTAAAATTGTAAAGAAGTTAATACAAATGGAACCGGAATAAAGAAGGTTTTATGTTAGTATTGTATATTAAACTATTTACCTCCATACAAATGTGTATTGGTTGTATTTTAAACTCATTTCCTTCTAAATTATACAGCAATTTCTAAACATCTTATAACATTTTGTCAAAATTTCTTGTCAGTATAAATGTTTATAAACTTTATAAAGAAAGTTAAGTTACATGTTATCTCACTAACTTCTTTCCCTCCTTATGAACAATAAAAACGAGAATAACTAAAAATAATGATCTTTAACTAAAGTTATCTGTAAATTAATATGTCATGTTGAAGAAACTCTTATTTCGCTCACATTTCTCATTAAATGGCTTAAAAATAGTTCCCTCATCTTGATTGAATAATGGAAATATCCCTTGCGATATGTCAAGAAACAAAACATATATAAATGAACTTTTACACTATTAAATATTTTTTGTTTAAGAAAATACGTAGCTACCTATTCTAACATAGTTGTTAAGCAGATAGTTTTCGTTAGTTAAAATAAAGCAAAATTTTTCACAACGTTCTCATTGGTTTGGCCATAGAGAATGTGTGCCTGTGATTGCAACACGAATAAAATTAACTTTTTTATTTTAATGAATCTAAATATATTATTTGGAGCCATCACATGTTTGCATCGAACCCCTGTTAGTATAAATTAAAACTCGTATGTTAATTTATGTTAAATAATAAATGTTGGCTTAGAGTTTTTAATTGGTATCACTGTATACATTACTTAATGTACAAAAATGTTCTATTTCGATATTACGGCACAAAACTGATCAACAGACAGTTCTGAAACCACTAAATTCAATTACGATGTGAAAGAAACCACCGTAAAAAAACTTGTGTGTGCGGAAATTATTCATTCGGTTATACTCTAAGTTGACACATATTCCCATCAAACCACTAACTATAAACCACTCTTGTCAGGTAAGAGTGAGAGCGTTACTATTTATTTGCCTTAATTAACTCACCAAAATATGTTAACCTTCACGCGAGTGCTATTCAGTGTAAAACCCAAAAGTAAGATCAAAGGAGAATATCGATTGATAACAACTTATAATATGTCAGAATTACCAATTTACAAATGTGTCCAGGTACTCGTCAAGAGATCGAGAAACTAGTCCACTAATTATCTAAGGATTGATTAATATTATTAATTCAAGACCAGAATTAACCACTCGGAAATGGACTGTGTTTTTTCAGCATAACCTTATATATTTTTTTATTCTTATCTATCATGGTAAGTAAGACATTATTGTCTGACGTAGTTCATATTTAAGATGATACTTAAATGATGAGTTAGATAGATGAGTTAGAAATTATGAAATATTGTTTATCGGTTAACAAATAACAATAACAACGTTTAATAGTATAAATTATCATATTTTGATGATTATACAATGTTACTTCTATCAAAGACATGACAGACACCGCATCTTTGACCCTCAGACTGTCCCACTATGCGATAGAAGATCCTAAGAGCCTAAAATCTTGGGTTTCCAGGTCTAAGAAAAAACGCTATTGATGTTGGTGTCTAAAGGACAAAGCTAATTCTGATTCTCTGTCTGCCTGTCCATCTGTGTCACCTGATCACTCTTAATAGCAAGATCCTGGAGACTTGAAACGTCTTTAATAGGCTGTGATCTTCTACAGACAAGTACTTGTGAAGTTGTGAATTTATTCTCATAAATACTGCCTCTCAATAAGCTAAGTCTCAGTCTCTTAAAAGCTTCTGATGAACTCAAAGTTTTAGGTTTTACAGAAAAATAAATTCTACAAAAGTTCAATTTCTTCCAAAGAGTGAAGATAAATATAGGAGAAAAGTATGTTCTAGCCATGTTTTTAATTAGGAAGACAATCCTATAGTACAAAGATACTAGGGTATTAAACCCCTCAAATTATTTTATTCCAATTCATATAATTTAAGGTAAATTTCACATGAATCAGGTTATCCAATTACTCTCAAATTTCAAATGTGCATAAAATATATTCGACGAACATGACCTCAAAACTTAATGTCAGATTCCGCGTCATGAACTGTGTTTCCTTAGAAACATGAGGTTCTTATCAAATTAACCCTAACACTCCAGCATACAAGACCGCAACTGAGTGTAACCGTGTAAAAGCGTATCACGTGACAAAGTAGTAGAAGCGTTATTAAATACAACGTAACCAACACCGCGTCATTAAAACTTTCTTAAAGTTCGAGGTTATCTCATGGATTTCCATAACCCATTATGCCATGTGTCTAACGGAATGTAAATATTTATAATTGCTTTATAATCCTACCTGTTTGAACTAAAATTCAGTAAATTTTTGCATTTTAAAACATTTGTATTACTTTTTAAAACTATTACAATACCTCAATATAACTAGCATAACATTAATTTTAAAGTACAATTATTAAGTAGTTTACTTAATATGGTGCTATCATTTCAAACTTCAAATTAATACCACTTTAAGGTACATATCCCTGAAGATCGGCGAAATAGAAATATTAGTGGTTAATCCAATAGGAATTACAGGTATTCAAAGTATTAATATTTAGAAAATGTTTTAACAAAGCTCAAAAAAATCTTAGATTCTTACAATATCTAAATGAGGTAAATATTCAGAAAGTGATAGGAATAATTTTATTCTTGAAAAGGTTAAATTATAATATGTACATTAATGGCCATTGTAATTTACTTTGGTCTTAGTATTTTTTATCCCATAGTTGGTTTTGTTGACATGCTCAATAAAAGTAGAACATTTATACTAAACGTTATTTTTATATCTGGTATTTTATTATTCTGTGCTCAACAGCAGTTTGCGAGAAAAGGTTTAAGTAAGAAGTCTTTTTACTATCCCACTTACTCTATAATTTCACAGTATAACGTAAAAAAATTCAAAATAGTGGATACATAAATAAAACATGGTTTTACTGTCATAAAACTAGACAAGTAGAAACATTTAACAGACTCTTTCAGTTAACATTAAGTTAGCTTAAATGCAGTTTTGGGGGCCAAATTGGGAGTCTAGTAGCCTGGAGGGATTTTCAGAATCTGTATTACATAATTGACATGCATTACAAATTTTATTAAAAATGACATGTATTACAAATTGACATAAACTAAAATGTAATTGAATATATTAACAAGGCATGGCAGCAATTATAAACATAAACAAAGCGTCGGTAACTATTTTCTACATGGCTAAGAGTAAAAATTAAAACGTTTATTAAAAACTAGTAGATGGCGTCAAAATTGAAGAACTATTCAATTACCGTTTACGACCTCAAGGTACAGCGCTGTCATTCAGACTTTTTATTGGCTGTGAATCACTGGTGTAGTGACTCAAGGGTAGCACAAATAACAATATGAGGGTTTTATTTGATTCGGAAGCGGGTTCTCAGAAGGAAGTAAGAATCTTGTACTTACGTGTGGTATTTAATATATAGAAGGGTATTGTTGGCTTGAATTTCTAATACAAATTAAATATAGATCCTTTTTTATTAATAATTCGTTTGCATTTTTATGGATTTAGTTCATCTCAATTGCGTTGTCTTGCTAACATTTTCAATATGAACTTAGTTAAACATACAAAGACTACTAAGAAAAACTATTTATTTCACAGAAAGTTTACTTTTATAAAGTTATACAACTCGTTACTGAAAGAAGTGAATGAAACGTATTCAAATCTTAATCTTGGTCGAGCGAGCTGTAGATGATGAAAACAGGTGAAAAAGAGTTAGAGAGATGAAAAATTACTCGGGAGAACACGGACGGGCGAGTAATCAAGCGCGGAGAGCTGATGGCTTAATTATCCGTGCAAAAAACTGTGCAGTAATCAGAACTGTTAGCTTTGTGTTCGAGTTTTCTGCTGTTTAAGAAAGCCTTAGAAAGTATCCGTGCGATCTTTTATTTAAGTTTGGGATTTTTATCGTTGCAATTCCTAAGAAATGTTATAGTTTACTTTGACAATTTAACTATACTGTGGTCTTCCACTGTGTTAGTGGAAGCAATGCCATTATATTTAAATGTAATGGTTAATTTGCCGAGCTTTAGCAAAGTCTATTCCTCCAGGGGCTGGATTTAACTTTCTGCCTGTGTATCTGTTTTTCTGTTTAACTGTCGCACTATATCTCAACAACAGAGTGTTAGATGATGTTAAATGGGATTTGCATTACTTTCATAAAATATTTTTACACTGGTCTTTGGGTTTAAAATGATGGTACGGAAATACACAGAGTACATTAATTTGTGACTACATTGAACAAATTATATTACACTAATAAAACACGACGTACGGTCAGAAATCACATAATAAATGTTACTTTAATACCTTCATAAAATATCTAAAAATATATTTTTTTGGGTGAATGACTGATATTACTGCATTTGTGACTATAAACCTTTTGATCCTAATCGAGACCTTCAATATTGATAATAATTTGCATATTAAACTTTATTTAATATGTGACAGGATCATAAAATTTAACAAGGTATTATAAATAGTACCAGTAATAAGTTGGATTCTTACAGAACTAGCTATTAGTATTCTAATATAAAAATAGTTTAGTAATGTATTTTTAAGTTATAACGTTTGCTTATAACATATAATAATAATGCCAACTTATCGACAGTAAAAATATGCTGTTATATGAAAAAAATACAATAAGTTCCAAATGTGAATATATTTTCAGAGAGACCAATACATTTAGAAGTAAAACTCTCCAAGTCGTATGATTTGTGCACTGTCTCAAATACGGAGCTGTTAAAATGTATTAATCTTCAGCATCAACTTGTATAAACTTTAATACTCTTATACTGCTTGTTTTATTTCTGACTTCTGGGACTTCATTTTTGTAATACTGCAAATGAAAAGTTACTCTCCATACGGGTAGCTCTATAAGTATGATGGCATTCAAAAGTGGTCTCTAAAATAAATGTAATAAATTATGGTATTTTTAAAATTAGGAAAATCTATTCCTATAGTATATAATATAAATATAATACAATTATATTTAAAAAACTATGATTAAAACTTCATGGTTTAACTGTTTAATTATATATTTATGTGATAAGTTCTATTAAGTTTTTATTAGTGTAATAAGAACTTTAATTTATTTAAATTCTGTAGACTATTATTTTAATAAACAAAATATAATCTTTAACTCTTTTAATGCAAATATTTAAAATTCAATAAACAAAACTTGTTAAATTACTTAAAACGCTTTATTATTTTCGTGGTTTAGTCCGTGTTTACTATTCTAGTCCAGCACCTTGATTGTTCCGAATTGTAAAAAATGAAAACACTGAAAGTCCGTATTGAGTTTTAAATTGTAAGGAATTTTATTTTATTTACTGTACTAAAAGTGAGTACTAGATCCTTTCTTACAATAATTTAGGACCAGCGAAATGCCCAGTCGAATTTGAAGTTATAAACAGAGATATGCATTTATTCTTCACTAACTCTCTTTCTATTTAGTCATGAAACAGAAGTTTAATTATTATTAGTTACAGTTATAATGTTAAATATTTGAAGTTGACAATGTAATACGATTCTTCATCTCTTTTACTTATCACTTCAATTAGATATTTTTTATCCATTCTACAAAGGAAGAGAACTCTAGTGTAGGTTTTAGAAACCAACCGAACAAAATAAAAATGTTTAGATATTTTCTTGCAAAACTGTATAACACTGTATTTAAAGTTATTCAGTTTTAACAATTAAACATGAATTAGTAAGGCAATACTGATTTAGCTAGCTAGTACACACTAGTTGTAACAAATTTTCAACATTTTGCCTTTTAAAACGCTAAAGAGATTGCTTTAAACAGTAAGTGAAGAATTATTTTCTCATAAACAGGTGTATATTCTTTATCAACTACGGAAAAGAGTTACAAAATCAACATTTATTTTTTAACGAAGAAATATTATTGATCACCTATTCTCCCTGGACTCTTTTGTCACAGAGAGGATTAATAAGAGCTAAAACTAAGGTTAATAATTTCCCTAGAGGAAAAATGAACGGAAATTCTTTAAATATTACAATCTTTACAAAATGCAAATAAATTGAATGAAATAATCAACCAATATAGAAATTCTCACTAAAACTAGGATCTAAAATGGTCTGGGTAGTAGGAAATAGTAAGAGAGGAAATCGTGATGAGTAAATGTTAAAATTACTCAGCCATGTGAGTCCTGGTCCTGGTCCTTCCTCTGACCATCACATCGTGTTACTCGTAGTACTTCTCTGATTGCTAAGAGTTACATGACTATTAAAATATGTGCGATAAAATTAAGATTTTACTTTGATACCATTGTAACCTGTACGTGTTTTGGCGCGATAAAAGCAAAGTTTTAGCTATTGAGATAGAGATAAAACTTGCCTACGCACTTAATGTTAAAAAACCATAGTTTGAAGATGCAGTAAAGAAACGAAGTGACGAAAAAAGTGTAGGTAAAAAAAGCCTATTGTTGTTATAAACCAAAACACTTGCTAAAAAAGAAGCTAAATATCTACTAGTGTTCAGGCAGTAAGTAGTAATGTTAAAAAAAGCGGATTTTATTTCATCAGGCCAAAAGGTTTGTATGACCCCTTTACATACATGGTTATTCCTATCTTAAATGTGGAATACGCTTACTAGTAAACAAATGTACCCTGATACCTGTTGGTTAATTTATATTAGGTTGAATTTAACAATGGGAAGAAGATACAGAAGCACTGTAAGGGCTCTGCAAGTGCATGTGATTTCTGCTCGAATGGCGTTAATAATTTCCTCATTATGATTATTTATTTACTTGATTTTAAGTTACGTTATCTGATGTTTAGCCTCTTATTTAAAGTAATAAACTTAATTAAAACTATTGTCTAACAAATGTCCCACATAGTCAATGAAAGAAACTATTTTTTTTTATTTAGTAAAGAAACAGATCCACAATAAATTCCTAAAAATTCTCAATTCCTACATTAATTACAGAAGACTGAGGATGCTTAAAGCATAAGATGCAAAAACAAATTCGCCAATAATATCTTATGCCTTTTTAAACTGCACACTCACATATAAAACCATGTTTGAATGCAACTAAAATAAAGTTAGTAAATTCACTTACTGATTAAGAGACAATTCTTTAATTTAATTATAAAAGTTAACTCATTTTCATGATAAATATTCAGAAGATATAAATAATTCTCATTAATTCATTCAAAACAAAGATCCCCTGTGGTCACAAAAAATGCCCTCAAACCTATACGAAACTACATAACCTAATCATTATTTTAAAACATTGTTCAACCAAGGTCCTCCACAGCGATTCATTATATTTGAACATGAAATAAAACTATTTTCATAGTGAAATTAAGTATATATTAAGGTGACAGTGTAATCTAACAAGGTGTTCCTGTAACCGTATAGCTTCAATTAGCTCCATCGTTTCTTTTGTAAGGAGGAAGAGAGCTCTGGTGGCAATCTCAGTAAACTAAAACAATAAAGTAAAACTTTGAGACTATATTTCTTTTTCAAACCTGTACTAGTCATTTTTTAGAAATTATTGAATTAAAACAAAATAAACATCATAAATTACGACTTCTAATCTTAATTTATTAGCATTTACTAATTTCAACTTATTGCCAGTATTTACCGTACTATAAAATGCCAAAAAAATATCTTTAAGACATCTATAAGACAGCAAATCTATTAGTAATCTTAATGCTTTTTATGAATTATGTATGAACTGGGCCACAAAAAATCACAATGGGACGGCCACCTCCCGGACATACTAGACATCGGTCTAGCTGGCTCGCTGGACGGACACATCGAGGTGTTTGCAGTGTCTGATCTCTCGTCAGACCACGTGGTGCCAGTTGTCTTCGACCTCTCGGACGACGGAGCGCCATCATATCCTCCTGCTCGCCCCACCAAGATCAACTGGCACCGCTTTGCAAAACCACCTCGCTGACAGACATCGGCCACCACCAAC